>NW_022754099.1:181907-227350 GCF_011630105.1 Anneissia japonica
AGTTTATTATTATTTTTAATCTTCACTACCACCAGTTTGGTATCTTCAGATGCATGTACATTTTTCAAGCATGCTATGATTATTTTAAGATACTTTTTATTTTTTGTTTTCCCAATGCCAGCAAATGGCAACAGCCGAAGGTCAGATTAAACGATCCGGAGGAAAGGAGCGGCCATTTGTTTTATCAAGAGCATTCTTTGCCGGTTCTCAACGTTATGGTAAGACAACATTCATAGTATATTTGTAATTTTTAAGTTATGTCCACACTATCAAATTGTATGTAACAAATTTATGTCATGTGACCATAATTGTATTTTTAAAGCTCTGTTCATACTCGTGTGAGCAGTTAATGTCTAGTTTAATAGAGTACCACAGTCGTGTCGTCACGATGCCAGGTTGCTCTTTCTGTTGTCAACAGACGTAGGTTACCGTTCATTACGCCTGAATGACTGCAAAGGCTTTCTGGAATAGGCATTTTAAAATCTAATAATTGACCATCAAAATGTACTAGAAACACAAAAAGCTCACATTATATTAGTTATCGAACATGCATTTAATCATCAATTAAAATTTACAAAGAAAAAGTAAGATACAACATCTTAATAGTTATGTTAGAAATTGGGATCAATGGTTTGGTAGTGGCGAAAGTGGCGTCGTGTTGAACGCATTTTGCAACGATAACAACGGAGTAGTTTCACGTGGTATCGTGATGTAAAACTGTAGTACTCTAAAGTGATGATGATGACAATAATAAGGATGATGTTGGTGATGATGAATGACGTTGATTATTTTTATTTATTTTATTTCACTAAAATCCAACAGAGATATACATTGTGCATAAAATTATATCAAAAAACAAAAACACCAAAAAAATTAATAATAAAAATAATAATAATATAATATTAAATGAAAATAAAACCAAAAAGTGCATATATATGTAACAATATTATTTTTATGACAATAAATACTATCACAAAAAAAATATCAATAAATGAATTTGAATTGGAAATGCCATACAACTTAGTAAGACGACAAACAAAAGCATTTCCAGGTGGAACAAAAAATAACGATGGATTTTTTGACAGTGACTGGAAGGATGAGGATGATAGTGGTGAAATTTATTGGGATGTTAATTAATATTGATGATGATAATGATGAGGAGGAGGATGATGTAGATGCTGGTGTTGTACATAGTGGTGATCAAGATGAGTGATGAAGGCAATAGTGATGTTTGAGGGGTGATAATTTGTTTTTTGTTGATATTAGAAAAAAATTACATTTCAGTAAGGAGTATACCTACAGTTTTAGCAACTAACAAAATGCAAGTGACTTCAAAAGCACCTTTCACATCTACTACATAACTCTGATTATTGTTAACTCATATACTTTCCCCACTTAACACCTTCCCCAGGTGCGATTTGGACAGGTGACAACATGGCTGATTGGGATCACTTGCAGGCCAGCATCCCAATGCTACTCTCAATCAGTGTTGCTGGCCTTCCGTTTGTAGGAGGTATGTGCGAATTCTATAGCCTATTGTATTCTCTGGTTAATAATATATACAGTTTCACTTTATTTAAGGCTTAACCTTAACTCATGACTTCCCAATGTACTTTGCTTATTTTTAATCAATGGCATATTGTTTTCCCTTTTTTTTCAATGATTGACTCATAAAATCAAACAGCTTGTTCTTATTTTTTCAAAGTTTATATTTATAATATTACAATTTTTATAAAATATGTTTTTAGGTTTTTAAATCTTTAGTACATTATGTAATATTCTGTTTGGAGCAATGGTTACCCACTTGACTAATTAAGTGTTTATTTGATTAAATTTACTAGCCATTTATACTTGTTTATGACAAAAAATTATAATGTTCTTCAAATCATTAATTTTTTCCTGATAGTAAAAATTACCTGCATTCATCAATATTAGTGTAGTGTTTGAGATATTTGTTTTGAAACAGACAATAGACACTTGTACATGAAATATAAATCAGTCTGTTTTGGAATATCATTTTCCCTTTCTCTTTTATTTTCTTCAATTTTTTGCTCTTTCTTGAGGGACCCTAACCCCTTTTTCCCCACCCCAGGATCTGCCCCTTAATATTTTCATTTTCATATGCTGTATATAATAATAATAATAACAATGACTTTATTTGAAAACGGAAAACTTGATCACAAATTAAATGTGTTTTTCACAAGGCTGTTTCTGAAGTACATAATAACAAAATTTAAATTTACAAAAACAATTACAAGACAAACAGAAATAAGGAAGTAAAAGAAACCAAAATAAAACAATTACTGTATTATCTTCTGTCTCTTATACACATCTAGATGTGTATAAGAGACAGTAATAAGGATGATGTTGGTGATGATGAATGACGTTGATTATTTTTATTTATTTTATTTCACTAAAATCCAACAGAGATATACATTGTGCATAAAATTATATCAAAAAACAAAAACACCAGCTTCTGAGCTTGAATCATATCTTTGTAATAATTTTAGCAGCCCTATTTTGTAATATTTGAATTTTATTTTGTAGAGTTTGAATGCATCGCCCCCACACAACATTGCCATAATTAAAATGTGGTGCAATTATTGACTTGTATAGCATTGAGTGTATGTTTGGGGGAAAGATATAATTACTTTTCCTAAGGTAGTATAATCCAGGAAGAACTTTGTTTATTACATTATCAATTTGTTTATTCCAAGTTAGATTTTTATCTATGATTACCCCAAGGTGTTTACAGTGATCAACACTCTTTATGTTTATACCATTGATGTTTATATTTAGATTTGAGTAATTTATTTTTGCTAATTTTTGATGAGTACCTATAATCATATATTCAGTTTTGTTGGCATTCAAAGTTAATTTGTTTTTTGTTAGCCAGTTTTTAACATTTATTAGATCAGAATTTGATTTAATTGCTATATCATTAACATTCTTCGCAGTACAATGGATTACTATATCATCTGCGTAAATACTTGTTTTGCAATTAGAAACACAGTTTGGGAGGTCGTTTATGTAAAGTATAAATATTAATGGTCCAAGAATTGAACCTTGTGGTATCCTGCAAGTGCTACGGCAGCGTTCAGAAGTCACTCCGTTTATTTTAGTTACGTGTGTTCGGTTTTGCAGAAAATTTTTAAATCATTTTATTACATGTGGATGAAGATTAAAGTTGTGTAGCTTATTAATTAAACGATCATGGTCAACAGTGTCGAAAGCTTTTTTGAGATCTAACATTACTAATCCTGTAAGATTACCTTTATCAATCGCGTCAATCCAGTCTTCAGTAATGTTTTAACAGAGCGGAAGTAGTTGAGAATTTTGGTTGGAATCCTGATTGCTGTTCATAAATTAGAGGGTCAATGAAAGGATATACCATTACTGTTAGTATCTCGTGGATTATTCTTATGTTTTGACCTTTTAAAAATGCCTATTTGTTTACAATTGGTTGAAAAAAAATATTGAATTGAATTGAATATAACTTCACCTATATTACAACCTTCCCTTTAAACCTTACATATCTTATGAATCTCGCTTATCTTACTGTCCAACATTTATCTAGTTGAGTGCAGGGAATATCAGTGTGTTAGGTTGATGGTTAAGCTGATAACAGAAATTGTCATTCAAAATCTCTAGTGAATACGCAGGGACTTATTCAAAATTGAGCTTAATTCCAGCTTTATCAAATCCATGTTTGATAAAATCTCCAGAGGGAGGCGAGATCATCTGCTAGAACAGCAAGTACAATGGGTTGCACATAGAACAAGAGAAAGTATTATCAACACACCTGGAAACAGTTTTATTTAATAATGAAGTTGGCACTGCCACGAAAATAAACCCATGAATGTACATCAATCAATATCCGGCTGATATCTAGCGGGAATTACATGCTTCCCGGTTATATTTTGTCTGATTTTCTTCACTAGAATTTCTGTACAAAAGTTTATCTCTATCAAGATTGAAGCCAGCATATAATCAACCTTTCAAGATCTTGTTTATTTTGATTAAATTGTACGTTTTTTTTTTTCTTTTTAGCTGATGTTGGTGGTTTCTTTAAAAATCCTGAACCTGAACTATTAACCAGATGGTATCAGGTATGGCCTGAGATCGTTTTATTTTATAAAAAAGAGTTAAATAAAAATTCTTAAACAGAAACAATTATCTTGGAGTAAGTAAATTAATGCCAATTAGCTATATAAAGTCCTCATATACAAATGACAATAAAATTTATGAAGAAAAAGAGGAGCCCATTGTGTTTCTTTACAAGGTCAGTCAGGGGTTTGTGTGGCTTTTTATCATACTTCATTATTACACTTATGATAAGTGAGTGCTTCTTGAATTAAATGAAGCTATAAACAGTGGCATATTTAGGAGTTTTGAAGTGGGGGGCTGATGGGGATTGATGATTAACGGAAGGGCACTAGGTTGAAAAATAAGGTGATTTTTAACTACATGTGCATAATTATTTTGCTTCAAACATTTTCAATGGAGGGAGACTGGGGGGGTGCGCACCCCCTTGATAAACCACTGGCTATAAAAATTATGACACAGCCAATCACAGGATGCAGTAGTCATGATGTTTACATTTTACCTGGCATAGGAGAATAAATGCTAACCCTAAATTAATTCTGCTACTTAAAAGTATTAAATGATCACCATCACCATTTATTAATTTTATAGGCCGCAGCGTATCAACCCTTCTTCAGGGCACACGCTCATTTGGACACCAAACGCCGAGAACCATGGCTACAACCAGCTAACAACATGGCTGTAATCAGAAGCGCTATTCGTCAACGTTATGCTCTACTACCGTTTTGGTACACGCAGTTCTATATATCATCACTGAATGGAGCACTTGTAATGAGGTAAGCTTTATCCTTAAGGAATAAGATATAATAGATCTTTCTTCTAAGGCCACCCCTTGGATGCTGTTACTAATGTCCTTAAAAAAAAAGACGTGTAAACATACATAAACACATGCATTTTTGGGACAAACATGCGTTTGAGGTACACGCATGTAAATCTTAGCAGTGTTTTGATTGGTCATTTTTTAAAGTTTGATTGGCACTCCGGGAACCTCCATTACTTTCCCTCTTGACCTCTGTTGCTCTTTTTTCTACTCTATGCCAATCCCATTCTGTTTCCTCATCATTAGTATTTAAAAGTGTTTTTCCATCTACGATAGATTTATTATTAAGAGGGGCCATCCTAGTCTGTAGAATTTTGTTATTGAATGTAAAGGGATGACCCTTCCAGCTTATTCCAGAAGGCTGGCTGATATTAACAAGTCTAATAAATAACTAAAATATTGTGATAGGCCTATAACCTTTTGGTACTAGCAGAACATTCAATATAAAGAGGGTAGACAAAACAAAACATCCAATTTTTTTTTTTGCACTTTATAAATCCATCAACTGAGGACCTCCAGTGGTACTCTATGGGAGCTTTGGTAATAAAAATTATAAACACTATAATATATCTAAAAGAATAATCTACTCCACCTACATGTGTGCTACTATACTACAAGTCTCTATACAACTTCAAATACAGGTCTAATTAAAGTAAAGATCGCCGCTAATTATAGACCACCTTTCTGTGGCCCCAAATATTTTTTCTTTATTTTCGTAATAATAATTTTTTAAATTAAAGAGCAGAACTGCTTAGTTTTCTGCAAAATAATATATTTATTATACACTACATACAAATATTCAAAACTCCTGAGATATAATAAATAATGAAAGGAGTTGTTATTAATCAGATTTTAGGAAATAGAATGTGTGTTTCTCTCTACTTTACATAGCTCAGTACAACTTAGACATATGTGTGATATGTACTACATATAAACATGCACATTTTTGAGGTGTATTTAAAAAACTGAAAGCATGAATGATGATTAATAAGATTACAGACGAGGAAGGAAACTTAGGAACTGGAATTTTTTTTTCTGTTTCTCCTAAAATATTATATTAAATTACATTTCCCAGGAGGTCTGTCAAGAAAGCAGCTGCCTTTACAAAAGTCTAGCAATTTTATATGTGTGTGGATGATGTGTTAAATATAATATGATCATCAACTCTTTGACATGTTAAAAAAGATTATTAAACTATTGGGTCTGTTATTACAAACAAGATGGATGTATATAATGATACTGTATGTCAGTGTGCAGAGCCTGCCACCCAGTAGCACTTCCCTATCTTACTTGTTATTTTAATAATAATCTTTTTGTATATGTTGATATTGCTGATGATTTTATGATGATTTATAAACCTAGAATTTCTAAATGTTTAAATGTCACGTGAATATATATGACTGTATTGAAACAATTATAAAGTGATTGATATTTTAATTTGTAGTATCAATTTTCCAAAGTGTATTATGCATATTTTTTGTCTGTAGCATTGAATTACCAGTTGTATATACTTGTGGTTTGTACAGAAAAATATCTTTATTTTTTAATATGAGATTCATTTACTAATAATATAAGTACTATAATGAATATGTATGTATATATACATACATATTCATTATAGTACTACATAGCGCATACAGCTCTTCACAGTATGCACTCTATAAGCAACCATTATTGTTAATTCATGGAAATCAGAGCCCTTTCACATCTATGTTAACAAATATGAAAAATTTATTTATTTATTTTATTTTATTTTTATTATTTATTTAGGCACACAATACATGTGCCAAGGATTGTCAATAGCGAATATATCACTATCCTACTTGAAGGTGACAATCCCTTACATAAGACAAACATATACACACGATGCTTTACACAAACTAAATCTCTATATGAGATTTAGGGAGTGGAGTTGTTTTGGTCGGAGAAAAAATCCTGCAACACTGACAGGAATTGAACCCCTGGGATTGGAAGGCAAGCATCTTAACCACCAAGCTATTCAACTCCACTCAAAGAAAAGAATTATTTGATATCACTTCCTTTATTTTACAGACCGCTGTGGGCACAATTCCCTACAGACACCAACACATTTAAGACTGAGGATGAGTACATGATAGGTAAGTCCATGATTTTTAACAGTTCATAAAATTAATGTCAGTCAAGATACTGAATAGTTTTGTCTGTTAAAGGGTCGTCCATTATTTTCGTTAGTTTCACAAGTATACAAAACATACTCTTTCCTATTACCTCCCTCCCCTTTACGGAGTCCAGAATATAATGATGATTTTTGTAATTTTGCAATTACAATTTTATGTATAACATAGTACCAATATGCCTACACTGTCAGCACCCTCCCCTAAAGCGTATGTTTTGTACTGTTAAGAATGTAGTAGATAGTCCCTAAGAAGGGATTAATTCTTGTCTTTTGCTGAATCATCTTGCCAACTGAGACAACTTCAATCTTTCTCTCACTTGTCATATTAAGATATCAGTACTCAAAGGTGATTGGCCGGCTTCCGCGTTTTCCCAACAACATTTTGTCGATAAATCATAAGCTTCCTGTTAGTAGCTTATCAGTCAAGAAACCAAAGCAACCATATACCTACACTGGCATATCTAGGGGTTTTAAGTTAGGGGAACTACTTTAGTTTGATTTCCTTGTTTCAAACATTTCCAGTGGGAGCAAGGAGTGGGGCACAAGCTTTTTTGGGGAGGGCATATAGCCCCTACTCTATTTTTTTTAAAAATAACATAAGAGCAAGCCCGAGTGTAGGTAATTTTCTTTGTACAGTAATAGTCACTTTATGTTTATTATTGTTTATTTGTTTTGTACTAGGGAAATGAAATTCTGAAATATAAATGCTGAATGAATGAATAATTATTGTGTAATGATTTGTATAGTTTTTGTAGTTGGTTTACCTATTTACAAATATGAATTATTTCATTTGAAAATATTAAACTTTCTTAAGTATCAAAAAGTATTGATACCTGATATGTACAGTCACCATATTGTAAATAATACCCCATAATAAATTATGAAAGTAGTTCTGTGTTTGTAAGTAGGTCATTGAAAAGGTTCTTTGAATTATGTCGTTAACATACAGACTCTAAACAAGCCATCCCACAATACACTGTGGTGCAACATTGCTTATCATGTACTGAACATCCTGGGGAGACATGGCTATGAATGCACCGCAGAACATCTTAATAAATACATAAATATAATAATAAAAAAAATGAGGTTTTTATAGCGCACATTTCCATTTACAAAAAAAAAATGCCTGATGCAGTTAAGAAGAATAGAAATTGGATATTTAAAGCAAAGAAGTTACCTGAGAAATATATTATCATTCAATTAAGCTATGAAATATCCTAGAAAATAACTCAAACTTACAGTGGACAGTTAATGTTTTAAGCCCTATCCACACACTCAAAGTTTATTTGACATAAATATGTCAGAATGCCTATAAATATCACATCAAAACCATATGTAGGCAGATATGACCATATATGGATATACAACATATATGGGCATACAAATTTGATTGAAGAGTGCTTTACAGTACAATATTGACCTTGGTCCTTATTTTATTATAAATTATTGACCCCAATTTAAAATATTGACCCCTTACTATAATTTTATTTATTCATTCTGTTTTTATTATCAAAAGTCATTGCAGTAAAACATATATGAATTGCAGGTAAATTTACAAAATTACAATATTATTTAAAGATATAAAATTATTGATATGCAACTGGAGGAAGAACCTTAAAACACAGAGAGAAAAACGGGAAAAGCTCACAGTGTAAAAAACAAAACAAAATCAACATCACAAAAAAAAGAAAAACACCAAAAAGGAAGATTACACCAAAACATACATTTGAAAAAAGACGAACACAAACACCTTAACATTTGTATAAGGGAAAATGATTCACACCAGGACAAAACAACAAAAACAATACAAACTCATTTTGTATGCGTTACATAATTAGTTAAAATTAAGTAATGAAGTAGATGTACTTCATACAGGGGTCCATATTTTAATATAATTATTTGTGGGTGAACATTTTGTAAATATATTATACAATTGTTTCATATTGTAACATTCCGTAATGTAAAATAACCTGAGCATATGAAAGATAGAAATGGATGAATAAATATTTTTTACAGGGAATTGTTATTATTTTACAGTAATAAAATAGTAACTTTTTCGCTAAGCCTCGCCCCTCCGTTATTGTTGGAAAGTTCCCACAAAATGATAGTTTTAACATACACAAGCATGTGCATATTTGGAGCAACACATGTGTTCGTAGGGTATGTGCATTTTTCGGGCCATGTTCTAAGTGGTCAGTTGTTAAGTTTGATTGACATTTTGGAAAGGTACATTTTTAACCGTGATAAATTTTTACCTAAATTCAGGTTCCCTACACTGGCAGTGCACCAAACGAATACTAATACTTCACATTTTTTCATTTTATAATGATTATAATTATGAACAATTTAAAATTTGGCTTTAAATTTAATTTTGAGTGACTTAGCAGACAATTCTTTATATACTTGTAATTCTTAATACATGCATTAATAATATTCTCATTGTTTTTTGTCTTATTCTTTCCTGTTAGGCAAGTCTCTATTAGTTCACCCAGTCACCTCTAAAGGAGCAACAGCTGTTAATGTATATTTTCCAGGCAAAGATTCTGTAAGATTCACATAATTTTATTTTAGTATTTACTCACACAAATAAGAATAGGCACTCTTGGGATTATATGCTATGAAAATGGAATGGGCTGCAAGCCAATCTAGTGCCATTTGTAATGGATTTATTGAGGTGTGGAATGACGCATCGTTCATCCGTTATAAATATATTTAACTTTATCATGTAAACCTTTTCTTTGGAATGTATTGTTTGTATAATGTGTTAAATTTTGCATAAATTGTATTAATCAACATTAACAAATACAATCATATATAATGTACAGTTTTTATAGATATATTATATTTATTTATTTTTATGATTAAATTTTTATCTAGGTAATGTAAACTAGATAAAGTAATTGCTGCGAAGCAGCCAATTCATATTTTTGACAGCAATTTGACCTCTGAAAGGTCATTGTTTGTCAAAAAACAAGGGCCTAAGGCGAGTGAAAAGCGGAGTTTCCTTCTTTCGTTCTGCCGGGTAAAATCAATTACTTTAGGTGACGCATGTGGCGACGCTCGAGTATTACTATTCAGCGTTTTTACTATATTTCTAGGTTTCCTATTTCTACGTTTAATCTGCCCATGTCTCAGCCACAATATTTTGAGGCCAATATTATTTACGAACCCAGTTAAACTTATTTACTAGCCTATTTCAACATGCTAATTATTACATTTAGGCGACGCTTGTTGTAGACTGGCATACACGGTACCAGTGCTCGTTTTTACAATGTTTCTACGTCAGCTTGTCAGTGTTCTAATATAGACAATGGGTCGTACGTGTCTCATATTATTTGTTATATTTTTATTATTCATTATTTTCACTTGACTCGCATAAATAATTTTGTTCGAAGAACATTTATATGCAGTTGTACTTCGCAGCACTTCACTTGCAATTTGCAATTTCTAGTCTTAGGGAATAACCCTTGACTGGTCTTAATTTTGTTTACTTGGGCCCAGCAACTAAATTCAAACCTGTGCTGTGATAAGGCTAGCTGCGCCCTTGTCATACTGTTTAATCACTTAGCTTGCTCTAGCGTATACAGTAGCACTCGGTGTTCCAAATACAGTCTCCAGTCAATCATGTAGCTTGCGCTAGCGTATAGCACTCAGTGTTCCAACCAAGTCTCCGGTCAATCACTTAGCTTGCTCTAGCGTGTGGCACTTGGTGTTCCAAATACAGTCTCCAGTCATACTGTTTAATCACTTAGCTTGCTCTAGCGTATAGCACTCGGTGTTCCAAATACAATTTCCGGTCATACTGTTTAATCACTTAGCTTGCTCTAGCGTATAGCACTCGGTGTTACAAATACAGTCTCCATCCAGGTGTTTCAGAGTAATATGGCCTTAGACCAATAGTACAATATATAATACCAGCACATGACTAATTAGAATATTATAGTCAGGTTTATAACTACTGTATCTGAGAATATTCTTAATATTGAAGTTATTGATGAACTTGATAATTTTTTTTTCTATTAAAAGATCTGGTACGATGTTCAGACTTACAAATCATATACTGGAACTAAGTCTATCTCAATATCAGTTACACTGGAAAAGGTATGTATGAAAAGCATGGACTTGAAGTAAAGTTGTGGCATTCCTAGTACAGGGCTCATCTTCCAATCTTGATGTTATAAGTTCAATCCATACATGTGAATTTCAACCTTTACCATTCTTCATCTTAACTGTTTTATTCATTTCAAAATTTTTAGTAATAATACAGTGTCAGAATTTGGGCTATAGCTCTGGTATTTTTTTTTTTTTTAATATCTGAATAAATAAATATAAATAAATAACTATATAGGTGGTGGATGGTTAAGTTGATTGATAGATTGGTGGAAAGAAGAATGGATTGATGGATTGAAGGAAGGAATGAACGAACAAAGAAGCAAAGGAAGGATGGAGGAGTAAACTACATTAACAGCCTTCAGATTAGATGTACATAAGCCAAAAGTTCTTTTATACACTTCAGACTAGGAAGGCAGCACATGTACAAATATGACTTGCATTGTTTCTAAACAATAATACAGTACTGTACAAGCATTAGTTGGCAGTCAACCTCTCCGTATCTCTCTATGATTTCTCCACATCGGCCGTCTGGTGCCCTTCGGCGTCTCTCTGCCTCAAAATACATAAAACAGTTCATGGATTCTGCCCTTGTCCATCAAATTTTCATAATTTGTATTTGATCTAGTTTACTTTTACTTTCTCTATGCATGTGCCATACTTTTTTTTTTTAAATTTACAAACAGTAATTGTCTTCTTATGTCTTTGTTACTCATTCTTTAAACATTATTTTCTGTGAAGTTTAATGTACCGTCAAATGTAATGTTTTTGGCTGACCATCAATACTGTAGTTTTGCCAAGAATTTTATGTTACCTATATCATTAAACTGGTAGAGTATTGAATTCTTCACTCGCCCGTCAATAATGATAATAAAATAAAATTTTTAGTGCACAGGCGGCCACGAAGAAATGAAATTTCAGAAAAATGTTTTTCTTTATTTTAATTATTTTCGCCGCTGCCTTGAAATCTCCAAAAATAAGATATGTATGTTTCTTCCTAATTATATAAAGCAATTAACCATCCCATATACTACACTATTTACATTCACCAATAAAAGCGTATGTTTATTTTCTCCTCTATACGGATGTTTTTGGAAAAATTATTTGCTAAAATAAAGAAAACAAATTTATTGTTATTCTTTTTCCAGCCTTCTGATGATCTTTAAAATAATAAGTTCACGAAACAAGGTATAAACAGAGTCTCAACTTAGTATTGTTTAGGAAGGAAGAGAGAGAGAGAGAGAGAGAGAAGGTTAAACTTTAGTATTTAGTATTGTTTAGGGAGAAAGGGTAACATTTAATACATTCAGACAGAGATGGTAAAGTTTATTAAAGTTTAACATGGGATAACATTTTGTAGTTTTTCTTATTTGACATCCTGTAATTATTTGTAAATATTTTAGGGGTTCTTTCAAAGTTTGCCACTGCCATTAAAGTGCACAAATGTTTTTGATAGTATATTTCATAACCTGACCTTTTCAACAAACAGTAGTCACAATTTCTCTCTAAATCTGAATATGCCACTGTAGTTTACACTGCTTCATCATTAATCAATTTATTCAGCTACATACAACTACAGCATGCAGCTGGCCTTTGCTAAGTAGACTTTCAGGCATCTAATAACGTAAAAAGTTTAGATTTTTTTGTGTAAAATCTTGAATCTTGCCAAAAAATGTTGAACCAGTAACATGAACTTTTTGAGTGTATGACTAGTGGTTTAGTATTATTAAAAAATGATGGTGTGTATTATACAGCAAGGCAATCCCAAAAGAAATTAAATTATGATGATATTACAATTTCTGCTTTTTAAAGGAATTGCTTCAACAGTGGTATCATTTTTAAACATTTCTCACAACAGTCTCATGTTGGTGTTGTCTTATGTTCACATTGTAAGAACTGAAACTTACAACCTCATTATGATACTTAAGTCCTGTTCTCATTGTATTGTATTAAAGATGTAATGTATTTTACGCTTGTAATCCAAATTCCTTTGAATTTTATTGTATTTAATGACGTAATGCTTTTTTTAAAAAAATGTTTTAAAATCTTTTTAGCTTGTAATCCAGACCTTTTTTATTGAATTGCCCTACGTGGGATGAATAAAGATGTATTGTATTGTATTGTATTGAATTTATTTGTGTGGGATACAATGAAAAAAAATCAAATTGAGAATTTTAATGTCATGCAAATGTTGATGAGAAACACTCTCGATTGGGCTTGGAATTGCAATTATTTTCCATTCAAGAGAAGTACAATTTAAAAAAATATATTTAAATACAATAATAAAAAAAAATTCAAACAAGTTTCATGTTTCTAAAGGTCATATTTTGAGCATTTAATTTAATTACTGTTTGTTTTCACGCAGATTCCAGTTTATCAGCTTGGTGGCAGTATAGTTCCTAAGAAAGAACGTGTAAGACGTTGTTCAGCGCTCGGCGTCGACGATCCATATACCCTGGTGGTTGCACTTGACGCCCAGGTAAAAAGATAGTGTATATCTAAATATTAGAATATTTAAACATGTGCTGCTTTTAATATTGTCATTAAAAGTAATTCTATCAACTTTGTGTATATTCGTTTAACTTTTAAATTTATTTATGTATTTATGCAAACTTTAAAGATTGGAAGGCCAACCTTTAATCACCAAGCTGCAGCTCCACTTGGTGAATTAACTGTTTACAATAAATCCTTGATAAACTTGTACAGCTTCATCAACAAGTTTGAAATATTTCTGGATAATTTCAATTGTTCAAATTTGATTGATGTACGACGCACTAATTTTTCCTGTAGTATTCCGCCAAGGGGGAGCTGTACATTGATGATGGCCATTCATTTGACTACAAGCAGAATCAATTCTTGTATCGTAGCTTCACATATCAGGATAATAAATTGACCTCTAAGTAAGTACCTTTTTCTCACTTCACAATATCACAGTGCAAAATGTGATGTATTTGATAATCCAACATTGACCCATTGAACCCATTGACATAGAGGTACATCCTTCATTAAAGAGGTGGAAACTTTCATTGCTGAGAATTGCCTATGAATTCCTGTATAAATTTCCTTTGATTTTCTTTTTTATTGGCTAGTATCTTGCATCCATAAATTTATCAAACAGCCTCCACATCCTGTATCTAGTAGGTATGGTTGTGGATTTAGACTTGTTGGTAAATATATTTTGGCTCTTCGCAATTTACCATTTATTAACTTTATGTTTACATATGTACATAATGCTTTCTTTTGGTTTGTTTATGTGCTGAAACCTTTTATTTGTCATGCAAATCCCTTACCCCTAAATATTTCTCCTTCCCCCACTTCTTTTCTTTCCTGAATTTGTAACAAAACATATTGGTCAATTTTTAATGTTTTCTGAGGCTGTGGCTGTCGATCCACCAGTCTTAAAATGAATTCATAATTCTGATTGGATGCAATTGAGTGTCCTAATCTAATCTGTACACACATTAACATCCAATCAGGATTAGGAATTCATTTAAAATTGGTGTAACAGTAGCCACTGCCTTTTTGATAATATCTGACCTTGATCATCTTCTTCCGGAATTCGCAATACTTTTTATTGAAGGCTTTGGCGCAGAAGATATTTAAATATTAATTTTTCTGGCAAGGATATGTTCGTATTTGTTACATTCTGAGTTCTTTTCAATTAAAAGAAATTATTTTTGTCAATGATTTTTAAAATATTAAGGAAGTACAGATTTATGGTTTTGTGTGTGGGTAGTGTCATCCTGTCTGATGTCAATTAATGTTTTTTTTTGTAAATGGAAAGTTGAAAGGTCAGCACATAACAATGATTATGTGATTTTGATTATTCGAAATAAATTCCATATTTTTTGTTTAGTTTTTCCTATTTATTTTACTTATAGTTTACCCAACAAAATACCTATAAAAATGATTTTCATACATACTGTACAACACAAGGTTCTCTATAAAATTTAAATCTCAAATGAGGCTTAAGAAATGGAGATCTTTTGGATCATGAGAGAGAATCTTATAACTTGTACGAGAACTGAATTTGGGTACTTTAGAGTGGAAGGCAAACACCTTAACGTCAGAGCTACGGCTCCACCCGCAGGTTATAGCTTCCCTCCTTGGTTGATATTAACAGATGTTATTATAGAAAATGTATATTTTTTATCAGATTTCTCTTGTTAATTTTTTATCAGTGATGTTGATAGATGGCAAATATTTCATTTATAAAAAACAAAGTTCTCGGATGCGTTTTATTTCCCTGCCACGTTTGCAGACTTGTAATGCTGGAAGGACTTACACAAAATTCTGCCTGGAAAATGATTCACACAAACATCAGAAATCTACTTTATCTTTGTCCAGGGTCTAGATTAATGGCCTACTAACTGCTTTTCCCCCAGTTTTCCCCCAGAGGATTTGCGGTTTGAAGAGCACAGACTTGATACAGACGCTAGTTTCCGTATCAGTAATACAAATATAGTACAAATATAGTACTGGAGGGATTAGAAACTTGAAACCCACCCACACTCTGTGTATCATATAATTCAATCTGCTCGTCCCAGCTTGATAAGATAATTACTCAAATGAACTGAACTAAATGTATACCAGTGTCTGCCCCCATTCAACCTCCACCACTTTTAGTGACCTACAACCTCCGTTTACTTAAACCTCTTATGATAGAATTTAATTGATAGGAGTTCAGTATTATCTCCTCAGGATACACAGAAGTCTATTTTAAGAGATTTATAATTACCAACAAGGTAATAAAGAGGGAATGTGTAATAGTATGGGTAAATCAAGACATAAAATAAAAAAATAAAAAAAAAATTACTAGGACTGCTATAAGTGTCATAATATTGTTTTTCCAGCAAAATAAAATTAAAATTTTAAACTTTAATACTATAATTTTAACATAATTGAAATAGATACATATCCTTTTAAGACAAAAAAATAGTAATATAAATACTGATTATGGATTATTAAGTAGTAACTATAGCAACAGTAATCATATGAGGCATGTTGTATCAAAATGGTTAAGTTGTCGCACAGACAAATATTGAGTAAAGGAGCTATAAAATATGGTAGCTCAAAAAATTGCCTAAAAATCCAATTTTTTTTTTTCACTATAGATCAACAGTTAAATGTCTTATTAATCAATTCCCAAAGTATTAGTTCTGGAAGTGATCAACAAATCGTTTATTTAATGTTATTTAGATAGTTTAATTCTATTAAACAATGTATGCACAAATAACTTTGGAAGGCAATTACTCAAAATCATGTTTATCTTGACTCTAAGGGTGCTGTAATTTCACTTTCCAATAACTTAGGCTTGAAATGTCCAATTTCAATGAATGACCCCTCATTTTAAAGATCATATACTCAGGTATCTGAAAATACTAATAACTTGAATTTCAATTTTTGCTACAACTTAGCCATTTTGCCACAACGTGCCTCATATATTTGATATAGGTTATTTTTGCAGGATGGAATTTTTATTTATTTATTCAGCTTTAGGCACTAGTGTGAAGGTTATGCCAAACAGTGAACTAAATCACTTTTCAAGTGGAAATCCCATCACAAGAATCAGGGTCTGTATGGACCAGTAAACTGGGGTAACCCCCTACTCATCTCAAAAGATGTACTGGGTTCTTTAAAGTACACATGAGCCAAATTGTGTACACTGGGCCTACGGTTTATAGTCCTTATCTGAAAAGACTTGTTACACCTCCTGAACCATAGGCGAGTGTGACGTCCGAACCAGCGCGGATATTAAAGCTGTAGGCCATGGCGCCCATTTTGGAACTTTAGAAAGTTCAAGTTTACAACAAACATTAAATATCAAAAAAATAAAAATAGGAAAGCATAGCACAACCAGTGCCACTATGATTTATTGAAAAATATGGATATTTTTATTATTATTTCCACATAATAAAGGTCATGGTTAGGTCAATCATGGTTGAATCATCTTTCCAGAAACATTGAATCACATCTGAACATCCTTAACACTTAGTAGAATTAATTAAATATAATTGTTTAATAATTAGCTTTTTCATGAAAATAAGAATAATTGAAAGAAAGTATTTTTAAGGGTTTTAAAAAAATTTGAATTGATTTATTCAATATCTCAACTGTACAAAAAAAAAAAAAAAGAAGTCGGAAAAATGAAATAGAGATATTTGGATAACCCTCTAAGTCCCTATTAAAGGACTTACTTCCAGGTGTATAAACTGGTAACTGACAAAAATTTAATTACAAATTCAATATGGGGAAATAAGAAGGCTAAAATGCAGCAAATACATGAAATAGTAAGAAAAAAACAATCGGAAAAATGTTAGCTAATCAACAACAGATAGTATGTGTGAGAAAAGGTGATCCTTCACCAACTTTTTAAAAGCAGTACGATTACTGGGTACAGGCCAACATCAATACTCTGTCAGATGCATAACAAACATTTGATAACAACTAAACATTTTTAGCAATTTTATAATTAACAAATTATTACTAAATATGAAATATTGTGAAGGGTGCAGTCTAACAATTAAAGTATGTCAGGTAACTAAAGCCGCGCACACTCTGCATGTGATGATCGTCAACGTACATTATTTCACGGAGGACAAGATACGACAACATGTCTACAAAAATTGTTTTGTAATGATTCGCTCAGGCTGCCGCCAACATTAAGAAGATGGCATTTGTTTGTTTGTATGTTTTTATTGTTTTTACCACACACACATAAAATATAAACTATTTACGATAATTATTACAATTAAGATTATATTTTCTAAACAATAGCAGAGAAGAAATAAAAAAAGTGTGCGCTAGGAGGTCAAATTTTTAATCGTGCGAGAAATCCACTTATTACATATTTACAGTCGTCCTATTGCTCGAGACGCCTTAAGTTGTGTAAGGACGAGTAAAATACTATAAATAGTCCGTGTGATGACCATTATTTTTACAAATATCTTAAGAAATGTTAATAACCTAATGTAATATCAAAGGGGAGCATCTTCTGAAGGATAATTTGTTGTCCAATCATATTGTTACTTGTTTGTTTTGGTCTGTTTCAGTACAAAACATCTTCACTGTAAATGTTCAACTTCATGATTTGCAGAAAAAAAAAATGTTAGGGCAAGCTAAACTTGTTGAGGACAAATACAATATGACACAAGCTTGCCCTGCTGACCACTAAGAGAAAATCTTAATATGGGACCTGCTGGTAGTCGCATATGGCAAAAGACTTTTGTAGGTGGAATAAAAACCTTAGAAACTTGTGAAAAGGTATGAGAGTTGAGGAGTAGGAAAAAGATATGTGCAGTAGTGGTTACATAGATTTGTGGAAAAGCATTCCAAACAAGTCAGGCAGTGAGGTTCTAAAACAAAAATACCTGGAATTTACAGTCAGGGTTTCTGAGTAAAAGTCTATTTGGTGTCGAGGAAGGGAGAGATTTTATGGCTTGGGATGGTAAAAGTTTTTCTATCGACCACAATATTAGAAGCTACATTAACTTTGATTGGCAAGTAGCGTCAGAAGACATGGAGTCATGCTTGTTTGATGGGGACATTTTACCCTATGCTATTATGCTACTACTGTTTATAAATGATTGTTTGATAGTATTATTTAAAAAAAATCTGTTAATTGGATTTTCACTTTCAATGTCATATTATTTTCATAAGTATGTGATTCATTATTTTATATTAAATTTAATTATATTTGTTCTAGATTAGTGTATGATTGATTTAGATTAGATTTTTCATCAATTTGAGTTAAAAGTTGAAATGAATATTAATTATATTTTATTTTATTCAGGTATGAAGCACTTTACAAAAGGCAGAACAAGTCTGAAATTATTGCATTACAATGAAAAACAAACATTTACAGAAAACATTTAAATGTACTAGAAAAAAAAAGAGCAATACTCAAACAGTTCATTTGATTTATTTAGATTTCATATCATTTAAATGTTTTTAATTTCATATCAATTTGGATTTATGCTCCACCCCTAGTAGGCCCTCGGTTACTGTACTCACATTGGCTTGAAGAGATTCAACTGCCTTGTTTGAGTAGAGCACATTTATTAGACCTTGTAACTAATTTATAACTAAACTAAATGTTTCCATTCTATATTAGGATTTGAGGAAACATGGTCAAATTATTTTAATTTTATATGAATTTACTATGACAAGTTAACATTGGTGTTGAATTTCTGTTATTTTTTAAATTCTTATTATGCGTCAACATCCCACAACGACTACAAGCGCCATAACAAGATTGTGACATTATGTATAATAATAGTATCTTTAATCTTAAAAAACATCTTAATATATAATGATTGAAAAAATGACAGTAAAACAATAAACAGAAAACAACAAATAAAAAATTACTATTTATTTATTTATTTATGCAAACATACGGTAGTTTTCCTACCGCAACACACAACAAATAGGTGTGGAAAGTAACAAAATGAATTAAAAAACACAGAAAACAACTTATTTTTTATACTAAATAAACTGTTTTATTTAATTAAGCAGAATGAATAAAATTCACAAAACTAAAAGTTAATACAATCAGCACTAAGTTTACCTACTCCTTTCCAATTTCAGTCATTAGATCCTACTTAATTTATCGGTACGTTTATTGTATTTCAGAATAATTAAGATAAAAATTACCCAAAAAATAACAGAATAAATAAAATTGCAACCACAAAAAGAATTTTTAAAAATCTGAATAACACTAAGTTGACCTAAGGCACAGAAGTATTTCCAATTGTCAGTCATTAATCCTACTTAATTTATTGCATCTGCAGTCATTATGACAGTCAGATTGTTTAATGAGCCTGTCACTAGATAAGGTTTGCTGTCTTGATTTGCAGGAAAGGGTATTCTGTAAATGGGAATCTATGCAGCAGAGAAAATAAAAATAAAATTGTTATTGATGAATAAAAAAAAAATGTAAATGTGTGCCAAGGAAAAAAGAAGTAACAAAGGGAGCTACGTCCTTTCCCGTTCTTCTTTCACGGTCGGTCGTAAAGAATGCGATGTAATCAAAGCAAATAAATATCTTTTTTTCATATATTTCACAGAAACAGGTGAGCTAACATGCCAAAAATTGTTATTTTGATTTTAAATTGCTGATTCGGGAAAACTTTGTATGAAAAAAATTACCTTGGCCAAAGAATGATTTACTAAATATGTCAAAAAAAATGATAGCAGAATTGTCATTAAAGAAATAATTGCTATTGCCAAGGGTGAAATTTATGTGGTTTTGTATATTGCTCTACATCTCTATATTGCTTTATTTATGTTTGTGTGTCATCAGATATAATATTTTAATATCAACTAGCCCTAGATGTTGATGTGGGAACACACAAGCTGCGACTCGCAGATAAATTATAATCAGGATATTGTGTTTAGACAATATTGAGGGGAAGGGATAGCTTAGGATGTAATGGTTTACCTTACTAAAGGCAAGGAGAGCACACAGTGTAAAGTACTTGTAATGTGTTGCTACTACAAGTACATAATCTGCTTTGAAAAAATTTGACGTGTTTGTTGAAGGTGAAAATGTTGATTTCATTATTTGTCAGGATATATACAGTAGTACATTAGTGACTTTCTGTTAGAAAATCTCTCTCTTCACAAATTTTTCTCTCTGTGATGATCATTCCCCTAAGAAACCCCTCATTGGCATCTCTCACCTTATTGACCCCTTGTAGGGATCATACTTATTAGTCGCCCCTCTCCTAGTAGTCCCACCAAATGTCTCCTCAGTGTCGCTTTTTCTGACGAACATAATTTCCTGTAAACATATTAGGTTATGTTTTTCTCTGAAAGATTATAAAATCTTTAAAACAATAAATTCAGAGACAACAAGTGTACCTTGTTTTAAATGTAATCATATTTTTCCTGTAAAATAATAATTTGTCTTTGCTTGTGATCCAAATATAAATAAATTTGCTTTCTATCGTCTGATTATTTGACACTTGATCTCTCTGAAGGGGCCAAAGTCTGAGTCAAAATATTTGGCCACTAAATTACTACTGCACTTGATTTACATTCATGTAGTTCCTAGTTGGTCAACTTATGGCTTACTGCCATTTCACAATCAATTAATTTTGCTCTGTTTTAATGTGAACCCACAATAAAATGACTCAATGACTAATACAAACGCGGCGGCGCGTATCAACTACGTATTTCCAATGACAGACTCGCATCACAAATACAATAAATTTTTCCCAGGTAATGTTTTGATTTCTCTCTGTTATACACATTTACCTGGGAGCGAATTATAGGCCTATTGTGATTGACAATATCTATCTGAACTAATACATAAAAGATGTATTTTTCCGAGTGTTTTTCTAAAGGGAAATAATTTCTGAAAGCTAAAGGAGGTACTGTGCATTCTTTGGAGAAGGGGTTTGATCAAACTCTCACCTGTAATAATGTATTACATTTGTCAACATGAAATTGAAGAATACCCTATCAAAAAAATGCAACAATCTATGTAGTGCAATTTAAAGAATTCACTTATTTTTTTGTTCTTTTTTTCACGTAAACACACATGAATATCGTATTATTAGGTTTTTACTCTTTCTTTGTGGAAATTTTGATATTGTTTGCTGTTTTTTTTTCTCATGGATATAAATATATTTGACTGTCTTGATTTCCATGCCTTGTTCAACTTGTTTAGCATTGTTGTGTATACAAACATTAATCCTTAGACAAAAGTTTTGACTAACAAAAGTTAACGAACGTAAAGTACAGTGACTTTTCTAAATCAATATCATCCAAATTGCTATAAAATTGAAGTTTCATTACCAGATGTTGAATGGACTTGGTAAGGAAGTACCACTTAGTGGTAAAATGCATTTCAGGATTTGGCATAGAACGTTGTCATATCAACCATCGGCACAGGCGACCAAAACTATCGATCGATGACAGATATTATTAAACAAAATAATAAGCATGAAACATCCAAATGTATACAACAGAAAAGAAAGAAAACAATTGGACAGCATTTGTACACAGATCTGCCATTGCTTTAACAAGGGGATGTGTATATTTATATATAATACTGGAGGTCCCCAGAGACCATATACCAATACCAGAAACCTTACAACCAGGGGCCAAAATGTTATATTTAATAGGAGATAATAAAAACCACAGTAGCCACCTAATCTGGGCACATGGCGACGACTTTCAGTAAATTAATTGTGAACAATGATAGATTAAAAACTGACCCGGAGAACGATTTTCAGCTGATTTTGATAATTTCTCTCTCTGCAACTTGTCGTAAATCATTTGTATAACAATTTGTTACTGTGAACACGGTATGAACAGGCTTGCCTTTCTGTTAAACACTCAAAATTTTATAAGGTAATAGATTGTAAATGGCAACTAAGTATAAAACACTTTGAATAAAAGTCTGACACGCTATTGTAATAAAGTATTTCAGCCTTTTAATTAAATGTCCAGGAATGAAGTTATAGGAACCTTATTAAAACATACTTAAAACACCTTCAATTTGACTTGCCATTATATCTACTATTTAGGTACCTACAGTACTCCTTAGGATTCATACCACAGTACTGGAAGAACGCAAATGTTAACCCACTTTATGCAAATAACTAATGGTATTAAAACTCTTTAATTAAACTTATTCAATTTATTATGTTTTTTATTTATTTATTTTATATATATATTCATTAAAAAAATATTTTTACTTATGACAATTTGGTAATCTCTAATTTTGGATATCTATTTAGTTATATATTCTATTCTAATTGCCCTTAATTATATAATTATTTTTGATTCATTCATGAATGTTGTCGATGATCAAATTTCACACGTGTCTGTGGTATGCAAAGCATTTATAAAACATCTTATATATTTTTTAACCTGTAGCTCCTTTTTATATTACATTATGTTTCATAATCAAATTTTTACCAAATGGAGTAAAAGTATGTTTGGCTATTATTAATTGTAGCTCAGGTACGTTCCGGAGTACAGACAACCTTGGAATTCAAAATAATTGTGTGTGAAATTGAGGTTGAAGTTAAGGATGAATAAGTTAGGAAAAATTTATGGGAGAGTGACTTGGGTAGAGATAGAAACAACACTTCTTGGTCGTAAAGGTGTTAAACGACAAACTACTATAGGATATTAAAGTATTGTAAACTCTTATCATGAATATTTATCTAGGAAACAACCTCAATTATAAATATTCTTCTAATTGGCCTTAATTATACAATTTTTGATTTAGATTTTATGGATATATTTGATGATCTTTTACATTTTGTGTTAGTGGCATGCAACAGTAGTGTATCAAGGATAATGGGGGAGGGGGAACAAATGTAATGTAGGGAAAATTAGCTTGAAGAATGAGGTGATATAAGAACAATTTTTAAATACTTGAGTGTACTTCTTTTGCTCAGCAAATTTTTAGGAAACCCTGGGAAAATTGTTTTATTCTCTCTCCTCCTCCCCTAGATATGTTACTGTCATGCTGAAAATTTATGGGAATATCATCGTATTCCTCTCTTCAAATTGTAACCTTTTTGATTTTACTGGTACTTTATTTTTTCGTAATCAAATTTAAACCAAATGGAGTGAAAGTATGTTTCGTCTTAATTATTTGTGGATTAGGTACATTAGTCAGTGACTGGATTCTTTGATATTATTGTACCTTAAAATACAAAAAAACAACCCTGGAAATGCAAAATAATTCTGTGTGACATTGAAGCAATTTAAGGGTGGGTGAAAGAGTTGTTGACTTGAGTTGCGGCATGTGTAGAGTAAATTCCCAATTTGGGCACAGGTGTTAACCAGAGTGCAGTGTGTGTTTAGTGATTAGGGGCTAGTGTAGGGTAATCTGGGGCTAGGACAGGGTATAACCTTGGACTAGTGCAGGGTATAACCTGGGACTAGTGCAGGGTATAACCTGGGACTAGTGCAGGTATAATCTGGGGCCAGTACAGGGTAAATTAATGATTTGGGGCCAGTTAAGGGTGGCTAGAACCAGTGCTTGGTGAGTGATGGATTAGGGGTCAGTGTAGGGTGACATAGACCAGTTTTGGATGAGCAACTGATTTTGGGCTAGTATAGAGTGAGGAACAGTGGCTGGATGAGTGTGATACGAGGCAGGGTCCTGTTTTAAGTTTTTAGCCTCACAATATTCCATATCCTATACTTTGTTAAGAATGTACACCACATACAAATTTATTAATACATTTCCCATTCCACATTTTTTATAGCATGATGTATTTTAATAGTTTAACCTTCATAATCATAATTTGCACATTACAGGTGCTCTGTTATGTCTCATACATCAATGTTGAAGGCATTGCACATGAAATACTGTATATTCAACTTCATCTTTCAACTTTACTTTAATTCACTTCATGCAAACATGAAACATACAATTTAACAGTTTTATTGACCAGTATGGGGAAAACAAAGTGGGGAGGCCAGCAGAAAGTAATAAATAAGCGTTGGTCCCGTGGAAAAACCTTACCTTACCTTCGCCGACCGCCAGGTCGCACTGATGCCTGCACATGCTCACTCCAGATGTTTCCATCCATCATACAATTTTGAAGCTCTTTAACATTTTTCATCCCTGTGTCTTGCCTAAGTATGTCTGTGAAAGTAGTTTTCTTTCTACCTCTATTCTTATATCCATCCAGAGGTTCCCATCAGTGGCGGCGCCAGCGGGGTGGCAGGGGGAGCTTAAGCGCTCCACCGGACAGGTCAAGGCCCCCCACCCCCTGCCGGACAGAGCTTGTTGGACAGTCAGACCAAAAAACATATAAAAATAGGCCCACACTAAGCCAACACATGTTTGTCACAGTCTGAGAGTGCCATTTTCGGCCATTTAGAGGTTGATATTCTTGTAAAAAATCTCATTTGGGAGGGGAACCCCTCTCAACCCCTTCTCCCAGCTCGAGCCTACGAGCTCAAGTCCCCCTGTCAGACAACTTAGCCCCCCCCCCCAGAAAATATATCCTAGAGCCGCCACTGGTTCCCATAGCACTAGGTTGCAAGCGACTTCCTCACTGTGACACACACACTGACCAGCAAGTTGCATTCTTATTTTGCCTCACTTTTTCAGAGACGAGAGGGATGTTTTGATACAGTTGCTCGTTTGTTAGATGAGCCATCCAAGAAACATTTACGGCCATGCGTAGCATTCTAGTATATGCTCTATTTAGTTGTTTAGTTAGTTTCTTAGTCAGGGGTCCATGTGGCTGATCCATAGAGCAGTATTGACTCCACAGTGGCAAGGAAAAAGCGTACTTTGATCTTCCGTGACAACTTGGAGGTCCATGTTGATCTTAGTTTATGACAGGCACTCCAAGCTAGTGCTTTCCTCACTGGCATATCATTTTCTGTGTTTCCAATCCATGCCCCAAGATATTTAAAATTTTCAACTTCCATTATTTGTGCCCCATTTTTTGCCCTGATTTGATTGATAGGTAGCAGTTGATTGAAGCTCATGAATTCAGTTTTCTTAGTGTGTAGGTGAAGCCCAATTTTGTTTGCTTCAGATTCCACACATGCTTTATAAATTCATCCCTTCTCATAACCTTGAGGTAGCCCCCTTCAACTAATTAACATATCTGCTGTAGTTAGGTGGTTATTGGTAGAAAAGACCCCACCAATAACCCCAGATATGTTAATTAGATGAAGGGGGCTCCCTCAAGGGTATGAGAAGGGATGAACTTATAAAGCTTGTGTTCATTGTACATGAATTGATTCTGATATTTTCATTTTGACCATAATTTTTCATTGTTAACAGGAAAATAGACAACAATGGTAACTATGCAACAGAATCTACAGTGGAGAGAATAATCGTGATTGGTATTTTTGAAGCACCTACAACAATTCATGCCATTAGCCCAAGTAAGTACATTACCAACACTGCATTGATCAGTACATGTCATTAGCACAATTAAGTGCATTACCCACAATGCATTACATAAAGCAGTTTATGTCATTAGTGCAAGTAAGTACATTACCTACCACAAGTAAGTACATTACCTACATAATGCATTGTATGAAATAGATCATGTCAATTAGCACAACCAAATAACCTACAATGTATTACCATAGAGAAAGAACTAAAGCTGTTATGCCATTAGCATAAGTTTTCTTTTATTTATTTTTTATTTATTCATTTTGAAAGTAATCAATAGTAAAGACATTCAAGGATAAAAACACAGAAAAGTACAAAAATCAACTTATTTCCACTGTGGTCCCTAAAATATGTAAATGCATTACCCACATTGCATTGCATAAATCAGTCATTCATTAACACAATTAAGTACATTTTTTTTATATTTATGTAAATTTCATCAGATTTTTTGGAAAGTAGTCACAGTACAGTATAGAAATTTTTATTAAATATTTTTAGGAACTTTTGATGTATTTTTTATGCTATTTTATGGTGTTTGGTATTTTATGGAATTGGACCCTGGTGGCTTTTTTACTGTATTATTGTTTTTTTCACTTTTTATCCCACAGAGCATTAGTATTGTTTGTGAATCTGGTGTTGAATCTGGTGTTGTATTTTAATGTCTTATTCTGTAATTTTAATGTATTTTAAAATTTATAATTGTAAATGAAATGTACTCAATATATTTTCCATTTATATGAACGGAATAAATTGAATAAATTGAATTGAATACATTACCTACAATGCCATACATAAAGCATTGTTACGTCATTAGTACAAATAACTAAATTACCCATAATGCATTGTATCAAGTTGTGTTTGCATTAACTTAAGTTTTATCAAGACAAATACTGACTTTAATTTGGTGTAACAGTACTCTACCAAAGACTCAAATACTAAAATGGCTGAACAACAGATTGTAGGATTTTGCCCGTACGGGAGAATTTCAGCAGTGTGTATAGTAGTTGCATGCATTCATTAAGATTTAACTGAGTCACTCTGTTCAAATAAGACTTTCCAGGGTAAATTATCAAGGAGGTTGTTTGCAAGTCGTTAGCACTGGATTTTTTTTTTGTGAAAGTAAGCAGGTACATAGTTTAAGTTGTGTAGTTGTTTTTGTCCTCTAAAACATGTACGCATATTTTATTTACAAAACCTAATTAACAATCGTTCTATTTTATTTTCAGATACTCCAATGAAAAATGTTGAATTTAACTTTGACCAATTCACAAATTCTGTAGTTATACGCAAGCCTGACCTGCGGCTACAAGATGACTGGGTCATAGTGCTAAAGTAACTTAAGCAGCTTCATTCCTTAGGTTTTCATTAATGATATATTTTCATAGAAAGAGAAAAAAATTCACCCCTGTACTGAATGTTTACAATTTTGTATTTTCATGTAAAAATGTCTCTATCAGGCCTGTGCTTTGTTAAAGAAGTATAAATTGTTAATAACATAATTAAAACACATATTATGATGTTCCTGCCTAGTAAAGTTGTATCTAACAAAATTCCTGACCTATGACCTTATATTTCATAGTTTCGACATCAGTGACCTAATAATTTGACCTCATTGTTGTGATCTGTTGATTTGACAACATAAAAAGGGACTAATATCTTGAAACTATCATCTGATCTCATTTCTTATCTTACTTGGTCTCAAAATTCAAATGTCATGATAGGAATCTATATATAATTTGACCCATAATTTTATCTCAACATTACCTCACAAAATGGATCATTTAAGGACCTAAAAATGCAACCTAATTTAGTCATTTATATTGTGCATTCTGAAACATTCTGATAAGTTATGCTTAACTATTCAAATATAATGGTAAAATGGTTTAGCTTTCTTCATAGTCCAAATTCTAGGTTCATATCATCTGTTCATATTTTTTTTCCTTATGCCTTTTTTTTACTGTTTCAAGCTAATTAAAAAAATGTCAGTTAATTACTTCAAATGAATTACTTTTAACAAAACATAAATTACAGAAATGTTAATGTCTGAAATACAGCCTTGAAATATATAGAGAAAACAATCCCGTTTCTGAAAATTAGGAGTAAATATTATTATTGTATGAATTATTAGAATGAAGGAATTACAATTGTTGATGGAAGATTTGTTTTATGTACGGTATCACATAGATGTGGTATACAGGAAACATTTTGAAACTATTTGATCTTAAATGAGGCCTACAAAATTTACATTTGATTAATAGGGTATTCATGATATATGGTGTGGGGCTATACTTGTGTATGTTTTTGACAGTTTGAATTTATGTCTATCTTGTTCCAAGACTCTAATGTACAGCCAAGATTTGAAGATAGTTAATAAAGATAGTTATTTGGCAAAGTCCACATATTGACTTAGATTCAAACATAAGGACACTCAATTATTTATACAAAACATGTATTGTTTTTAGCATGACAATCCAAATTAATTTACTTTTATTAATTTTTGTCTATATACATGATTCATAACACTAATGTAGTGCTGTCTTGTTAATATAGATTAAAGCACCTAAGTGACCCTAATTTAACCCCTTTATTTTTTTTTTCAAGACTCGCTCCCTCGATTTCTGTTCCATGTTTTTGCCAACTCTTACAAAACAAAAATTATTTGATCTTGTTTTTGACAACTAAGGAATTGTGTCACAAGTCATAAATGCTAAACAAACATTTGAACTAAAAAAATATCTTGTAACAGTTTCTCTTTTTCGTGGAAATTATGCTTCAATATTAAATTGTAATTGTCATAAACATTGACAACTGCCATTTGTTTCAAATAATTATGGTTTTGAAATGTTTCATCACATTTGTAAATCATGCTTAAAATATACCTTAAGAAAACAATGTCAAATGCATTGTATGTTGACATTGAAAAATGTTGTTTACTATTTGAATTTTGTCAGAGGTAGAAGAAGGTTTCAAAAACATGAGGCCTGCCATCCTAAAACCAGCGTACTGTCACTAAATGAATAATTTGCATAAGAATGGGGCAGTATTGTATTGTATACTTTAGTAGAGAGAAGCTGTAATACTTTCATTCTTAACTTTGGCAATAATAAGTCGATTCCAGTAAATAACATTTTAAAGCTTATAATGTGGAGTATATAAATTTTTTTTAAAAAGGCGATGTTCTTGCTTTGGTCAATGATTCTGGATTTGGCATGACAAGCCCCATATGTCATTCAAAATACTACTGTATATCATTAAACAGGTGCTTGTATTGGTATCATTAATCATGGTAGTTCAATAATTTCAGTAGCTTCTCTAGCAAATGCAAATATTATTTTTCTAGTAACTACTTAAGCAATAAGTAAATTAGTCCCATTCAGACTCTTTTATAAATAATATTTACCCTTCAAAATAATTTCTAATTCTATGTAATTGCACACTTGGCTTGTGCTTTTTCATTTAAATGATGATATTTATAAATGTTTTTGTAAAACGATAGGAAAATTAATGTTGTAAATGTTATGTAATAAAAATTGTGGACATTTGTAAACTGTATGTATATGCAGAGAGCACTCAAAACTAATCAGAATAAAGGGTATAACAAGAAAAAAAAAAACCCCAGAAAATAGAAAAAGAAAGTTTAGGTGTTAACGTATCTTTTAAGAGTGTCAATCACACTTAACAACTGACCAATCAGAAGAGGCCAGGAATATGCGCTGGCTAACATGCACACATGTCCCATGAAAGCATGTGTTTGCGTTTGTTTTAACACTGTCGTTTTGTGAGACATTGACAACAATATCAAAGGAGTGGGGCTTAGCGAAAAGGTTTTTTCATCTGTAAATCAGAATTTTGAAGCAGTAGTGAAAAAGTATCCGTTGCCTCCTTAGTATGGTGTTCTGTTGGATATTTCTCAGCCACTGGTTATTTGGCCAAGTTTTAAATCTGTTGTGCTTTCTGATTGGTCAATTAGTTGGACCAAGTTATGAATTTATTGTGCTCTCTGATTGGTCAACTAGTTATTGAGAATTATACTTGGTGTGTTAATTTTTGATATTTTTAGATTTTTCTTTCATATTTTGATGTCAAACATATATGCCTATTAAAATTTCTGTTATTTAAATTTTTTTTGTGATTTTTTTTTTTTTTGTTTTTGTTTTTGTTTTTGTTTGGGGTTGGAAATTATTATAAATATAATTTGATTAATATTGATTTCAAGATAAAATAATTCAAAGTGATAGAAGGTCAGTATCAGCTTTTGGGTGAAAAATAATGATTAATATTGATTTTTTTTGTTTTTCTTTTACATAGACTTTTTGTTATTATTATTGCCTTTCTTTATTGATTTGTAGTTTTGGACAATTATTTTAAATATTGTCATTGATAGGTGACATTAATACTATATTATTATTATTGTTATTGTTGTTATTATTGTTATTATTAGGGAGCATGAGTTTAAAATCATTCATGCATGTCAAAACAAGTTCTTATCAGGTTTCGAAACGAAATTCCAATAAAAAAAAATTCTTCCAAGAAATGTCATTGACGATACCTTGTGTTGCTAATGTTGGCATGGAGATGACCTCTCATAGTTAATTTGTGTTATTTTCGGTGAGTTATATCTTAATCTGTTAATCCTCATTTGTCCTACATAATTCATCGCTCAGTTCATTAAAACTTATAATTTCGCTGAAAGTATAGTGTTTTTAAAAATGGAAGATTAAGATTATTTACTTTTCGTAATTTCTAATGAAGTAGGCGTCAACAACGAGATCTATGTACCTTCCCTCTGGGTACGAAAAAGCAGACGAAATGATGATTTAATAAGCTAATGTTCTCAGACAGAGATTAGGGGCCACTAATCTGGTATTAACTGGACGTGTAGCCATTCTGCAGCGCATTCTCTTCCATGCAAAACATAATTTGGATTGACGCACGAGGTCACTACTTTTTCCTAAAGGGACTAACGGTGTTGAGTTGGGATAGATTTGGTCTAGAGTGGGGGGGGGGGGGTTACCCATTGTGTTCAAGTATTGCAAAATTACTCAAGTGACAAATTTGTGATGGTTAGTGTTTGACAACTGATGAAATAGACAATAATTATACCAAATTAAACATAGGTCCATTAAGTTTTCTTAAGTTAAGTCAATCTTTGCATTGTAGAGTATTTTTCAATCGTTTATTTCCCCATAAAATGAGGGGAGAATCCAATTTTCTTTTTGGTATTACGTTGTTGAAGTAGTCCGAAGTTCAGTAGATCACACAATACTGCTAATTTAAAATTATGAACACGAGCCTGGTAAAATTTCTAAAAACACACACGCACACGTAACCGTCGATACCGTGATCGAGACATTTAATATTTTAATACTTACTTTGCATTAAGTAAGTTACTAGCTTTCAAATATCAATAAATTTATGATCTATAAATATACCGTCTATGTATTATTGTATAGATCCTAAAATTAGCTTATAGGCCGAGTCACTTCGTAGTACAATGTTGGTAAATTAGCGAATGATTAATTTGTTCTAGCTTAGCCTGTGTATTCAGTGTTTTATTGAATTACCGAATTTTCAGATTTTATGACAGATGTTATCTTTAAGGGGAATCCACTTAACGTTGACCAGTCTTCTACAGACAATTAATGACCCCTTTGAACGATTAGACCCCGGAAGCTCAGCTAACTATTTCAGAAGAAGTAGGGATTAACTCTCGCGCACTGATCAGTGCGTAAACCTGTCAATGTATGATAATGTTCGTGTGTCTGTTTTGTGAATCCTAATATCCGACTTTTTCTTATTCCTCGCTTGCAGATAGGGACCTACCGTATTTATTCGAATAAAAAAGATGTTATGGTTAAGAATGGTTTTTGAGGGGCGGTTATTTATTTTTTAGTGTAAAATGGATACGTATACATGTATACTCAAATAATTTCTCTGTAGGCCTATGTGGAACTGCAACAATTACCGTCAAAATGTGTTATTTCGTGATCCTTAAGACAATCCCAACCAGGTTAGAATGTAATTCTACTGGAGTAGAATATTAATATAATGTGTTGAGAATGATGTTGCTTCCATTAGTTTTGTTTAGGCCTACATCATTTGAGGGGGGGGGGGGTTTAATTAGAGGAAAAAATAAACGTCTCGGGGAGTTTATTCGAGGGAGGCGTTTATTCTAAATGAGGCGAGCTCTGAAGGGGAGATTTTTTTTCCCAAGTTGGGCGTTTATTCGTATAAATACTGGTAATTATCTAGTTGATACCAATGTAGGCCTATAAAAGTAAATTTGGTAATTTCCATTTTTGCTGACGCATAGGCCTAAGGCTGAGGCAGTTCTGTCAAAAACATGGAATGATTGTCGGCGTATATCCCCCACAGAAACGTATGAAAACCAGAGAATAGCAATACTGTGTATGACACTACTGTATGCCTCTATGGTTGACACAAATGTCAAATGTATTGTGGTCACGTTGAGAAAGAACCTGGATGAATTATTAATAACTGTACCACACTTCGCCAATTAGCCTAAATCAATTCTATGTAAAGAGGTTACAAGGTGCAGACTACAGTAATCGTATAGGTTATTATGCAGTAAACCGTGTCTGCGACAGTAGTTAGATAAAAACATTCGTAATTTTGTCCGGCGAATCGATTATCTTGTCTTTTCATAGTAATCATTTAATAATCTTACCCGGATCATATTATACGATTATTTCTGTGCGTGATTTCTACTTATTTTTACTTTTCAGTTGAATTCCCTTCTGGGTGGAGAATGGTTTGCTTTCGTTTCTTTTGGTTTGAGGGGGTTTATATTTAATCAATATCTAAATAAAAAGCACTTGAGAAATATCGCAGATTAAGAAGGTCGGATTGCAGTGCACCGTGTCCGATGGGGGTGGATGGGGAGGGTTGTCTGACGACTTCTGTTGAGGCTAGCTGGTCATCTTCTTTGCCTGTCTGACGCGTGGCTTAACCCCTCCCCTTCCCCCACATTGGCACCACCACCTCAGTTTGCTTAATTTCACTCCTCGCCGCAAAATAATTGTGTATCACTCTTGTAGTACTTAACTCTTACCTTACATTTTGAATACCTAGTGTAATTTGTCAAACTAGTTCTAAACTTTCTTTATTTCCACCTCAGTGACCTCCTCCTGTATTCATTTTTATTTTTAACACCTTAAAATTTACAATTTCCTTCTTCCTCTCAGAAACGCCTTAAATTACAATTTCCTGTGACGCTGTTTATATACTCTACTGTAGTATCGCTTTTAAAACATAGGCCTCACCTATATTTTTATATTAATTCCTGTATATTGAAACTTTATTTTCGAAAGCGGCAGTGAAACTAATAATCGAGGGTCTCATGTAAACAAAATACATTAGGCCTATATCGTAACAATCAAAATATTTAAAAAAACATCTCAACATAAACTTTATAAACATTTTAATAATCAAAAAATGTATTTAGGAATTTACGCTAAGCGCCGTCCCTCAAATATTGTTGCTAGGGACAGGTGTGGTCGATGGACGTACAAGCTCGTTATTGCTGGCCCCTTTCGGATCGGATCGGTCAATTGTTAAGTTCGATTGATAGGCCTAACCGTAAATGTCCTTTCATATGGGCCTACTTGATTAATGTTAAAACAATCGTCTAGGAAATAATTATGGATTCAAGCCGATCACAGAAAAGGCGTTCTGCATTCTGGTGGACTGTTCACTTTACAGATTTACTGCCACCCAACCATCAGGAAATCGGCAAAATCGACAAATCTAAAAATTGACATAAATGTTTTGACTATACCTTATTAAAATACCTCAGAGGTTAACAACTTTCAATATGTAAAAGTTAAATGTTTAACTACGTAACTCAAATTTCCTGCCAGAAATTTAAGAGTAGATGGTAAGACCAGTAATTAAAATAGTATTAAAGATCTACCTCTAATTAAAGACTTTCCACTTAAAGACAACCTCCAATTAATAATAATAATAATAATAGTGTAGTTTTATATAGCGCACAAATCCATCTAATGTAAGATGCTCAGGGCGCACTTTCCTGTGGTCCCGCATTAACAAATGTCTTTTATCTTTATTATTCTGATTGGAGACCAATGCTGCTAAAGACCATGAAAACTCCGGTCCCAAAAGTAGCTTTTAATTGGTGGGGGTCGTGGGGAGACCTGTATTTTAATTTCCATTAATTAGAGAGGATTTCTTTCTCGTTCTAAGTTGAAAGCTTATTATATAGACCTACATACAAATTCAGCAATTCAATAATCAATTTAATTTAATAATAGATTTTTAGGTGGCATTGAATGTCCCAACCTTCCCATCGTGTCAATCAAACTTAACAACTGGCCAATCAGAACATAGGCCTATTATTTAATAGCTAGGTATACGCGCATGTCCCAAAACACGCCGTTACGCAAATTTAGCAGAAAAGTTCATTACCATTAACAACTAAAAGGTTGCATATATCAGTGGTGGCGCGGGGGGTGGGGGTGGTCCGATAAATATGACATTTAGGTGTTTCAAAGGCTTATTTAATCGGTTTTGGGGTCTACTTCTAATAGGGCCTATGTAAAAATGCATAGGCCTATATATTTTTTTCCTCCCCGATGAATTATGGTTTTTCTCTCCGAACGGGGTGGGTCAGTCCTCCCCGCCCCCTGGCGCCACCCCTGGCATCTATATTGATGTGTACCGAAGGCACAAAAAAGAAATCACCTTCTGACTTTCGTATTGTGTGTTATTGCTAAATCATTCGCCAATCACTAATATTGTCAGGAATTCCTATTGCTGTTTAAAGTTAGCTGCAACCCAAAATTAATGGGGTTGGCATTGACCGTTTTAGGTTTTAACTTCACAGCATTCGTTCATTGCCGCATGACGTGCAATATTGTTGTTGATAATCATCACTACAAACCCAATTCGGGAAATCAAAGACTAAGTGACATTTTGACCCTGGGGAACAGTCGTCGCAACTGTATGCGCTATTTCTGTACGGGACGGGTTCCATTCGCTGTGCGGTTGCACAGTCAAGCGGTTGGAGCATTACGTCGGAGCACAGATCCAGAGGAATGCTTATACAAAATACGCAATAATCCGTCTTCTGATATATTTAAGTTGAAGCGAATCGGCCGAGGTGCCCAATCGTTTGCGCTCCTCCAGGGAACGAACTGTATTCAAACGTTTACAAAAGCAGTAGAGTATTAGACTAGTGCTGCAATAAACTATGTTCCAGCTTCAATGTCTATGTGTAGCACTTATGTTCGGCGTCTGCACTGCTAGATCTTTTAGCAAAGGTGCATTCGTATTAGGAACGGGACTCGATCCAAACTTTCAAGAGAACAGTCAAGTGAGTAAACTGACAGTATTTTTAACATGCTTTATTTTTTTCTGCCACGTCGGCATCATACCGCGGTGTTCAAATTTTCTTAATGTTCAGTAGCAGATTTTAGTTAACAGTCGCAGAAATTAGCTCCTGCCTGCTATCGTACCAGCCAGGCAGTTTATTTTGGAATAGATAATTTGAAACAGATAATTTTATTAATTTGCTGCTAAGTGGCTCCTTCAGCGCTAGACAGATGATGCATAAACGGTTCAACAAAGGTGTGTTTCATTTCGTAATATCGGACTCAAACGCTGGCGTTTCTTTTCAAACAAAATAATGTAATAACAATATTTATAGATATAATAGGCTTATTTGTATATTTAGTATATATTATTATATAGTTTATTATTTATATCTTAAATACTGTACTGTAATTCAATAGTCAAGAACAAATGAACTTTCTGAACCAAAAATGAAAAACTGTTCTACGTGGTCAGCTACAAAATTTCTAACAATCTCGTGTTTTCACTTTTAATGGCTTGTAGGCCTAATGGAAAAAAATTAGGTAGGGTCATAAATTTACACTGTACTGCTAGTCGGAAGGGGAATTGCTTATCGTGTACTGTATTTATTTAATTGTATGCGCATGCGTCAATTTGTTGTTTTTGTTATGTTTCTATTAGACCTACTTGCCTTTTTCATCACATAGGCCCGGTATAGGTGCTAAGGGTTATATAGGGGGACATATCCTTTATGGTTATTACTTAATCTGGAAGGGTTTTTTTCATTCATTATTTAATTCATTGATAATATAAAATTGAAATGTACAGTACCTATTGATACAAATGACATTTTCATCTATCATGTATTTCGTAAACAAAGTAGGCCTACGTACAAATATAGGCCTACATCAAGGAGTAAATATAAAACATTGAAAAGGAGAGTAGCACCTTATTTAGACAAACGAAATTTATTGAAACAGATAAATTATGTTAATGATTTTAACAGGAAATATTGTAATAGTGTAATAGAACAGATATAATTACTGTATTTATATTATTATGATAATAACTGACGTTGCACGTACACACAATTATGATACCGGTAATGATTTTAACAGATAATAGGATTTATAATAGCATATTAGAACAGACATAATAATTATTATTATTATAATAACTGACGTTGCATATACACACTCCTGACGCACTTGAATACCTTTTTAATCTATCCAGTCATTTCATTTATAGAGGGCCCCGGAATATCAGCCGACCGTCTAGGATACGCTGGAAGGGCTACCCTCTATAAATAGGGTTAAAAAATTGACTGGTATGCACGACGTGCATGTTGATCTTATTTCGATCTCCTCACTGATCCGACATTCCAAATTTAACTACAGTATAATGTGTTACCATTGCATCATGTACAGTGTAGCAGTTCGGTTAATATTAATCATGATTCTATGATAAAGGCAGAGGTGGAATCAATGAAAGCCCAGCCACTATACATCCCCTCCATTTTAAATCTTAGAATATTCAAAGAAAGCGTAATTTTCCGACCGCCAGGGCCGTCCGATATAAGATGTTGTACCTCGGCCCCAAATTTTGTGGGACCTACCATATGTAAAAATTCCCTCCCTGGCGCCCCTTTGTTTCGAATTCCTGGATTTACCACTTAATATACTCCAAATTGGATGAGATGTAAGTTTAACATATTTACTATAACTAAAAAACTATTTCCAATCTGGTATCACATAGTTAATGTAGACGAAAAAGAAATTTTTATCGACGTTGCTGGCATTTTGAGCTAAGTAGGCCTAATTAATATTTTCATGACTTTGCACTTGGCTGAATCACAAAATAATTATAACTCCATGGCTGGATTAAGTAGAATGCCATCCACCATTTACATACACGCGTAGTTTGAGATCATTTTGGAATATATAGCTTCATACGATTTTATCTGAATGTTCGTTTTTGATTCGGAGTATGCCTGCATCCGACGTTTATTATTTGCGCATTTTTGCGCGCTCTTTTTGCGCGCTCTTTTTGTGCATTGCATCAAGTAGGTCTGTGCGCTGAAAATGCATCTTTTAGATAAACAAATTCGTAGCGAAAAGCAAAACTACAAACATGAGAAACAGTAACACTCTCGATGGAATTTATTATGAATGATGAAAGCACGTTTAATAGAGCAGCATGGAATTTAATTAAGAATACTAGGTTTGCTATTCCTGTTAGCTGTCAAGGTCCCGACGCTATCTGTCCTTGCTGTTGGAAAACTCTGATGATAGAATTCGTAAACACGTCGATTCGCCGTGATCACATTCCGAATGTTAGGTCTAGTTTAAGTTAGAACCAAGAGGTATATATTTTTAAAAAGCTATTTTTAACCGGAGAGAACGAAAATCACGCTGACTCATGACGATTTCTCCTCAAACGTAGATCTATCCTGAAAACCAATATAAATTCTGAGATTTGCGCGATATATACAATTGTCTACAAAATTGTTTTCCCCCTGAAATGAAGTTCATATCTATAAATGTCTCTGCTAGTTGAACCAGAAATGTTTTCATGAGAACGTCTATGAACTCAACCATACGAATGGTATCGTATTCTTCGTTTATCCCACGAGTCGGCCAGAGGTCGTAAAGGATACCTTACTTTTTTTCGAACATTGCATAGCAGTAAAATAATATCTATATATAATGTTTCCCGATTAGGGGAGAGTTCTCGCCGACTAGGATACGCGCATGCGTATGACAGGGAATATTCTCCTGAGTGGGAATATTAACAGCGCCAAGTTCTGACGGCTTATCGGGTACCTGGACGGTAACCATAGAAACTCAAGGAATTAAGTTTAATCACCGACGTATTACGATGTCTGTGCTCGTTTTTCTTCGAAAGTAATGTAGCATACAGTTTAGGGGACGGTAGGAATGGTAAGGGGGAGACGGGTACCAAAAGACTGTAAACTTAGCTATGCTACAGTATTTTCACCCGACATTTTCGTAGGCTAAGCAAAGAAACTGTATAATCGAACACCCACACAACAGCATGCCTATAATTGTAGTGCAATTACAATAATTACGGTACCGTAGTTACTGTATTCTGTATTGAAGCAGTAACAATGTATTGTATAAACGTGTTTAGACCCAGAACAGAGAGGACAAAATTATCCATGTTTAAACAGCATCACGTTATATTTAATCATAATAGTAATTTGGAGGTCGCGGCGTCGACTGATAATAGTTCTTTCACACGACATGACTTATTTTCAAAAGTGTTATAACCAAATTATTATATCTCTTGTATTTATTTTTTAAAAGGAATAGTCCCAAGCCTATTAGACCGTAGCGGTGTAAGTAGTAGTCAAAAGTCAATGTACACATTGTGCGATATTATATTTTCTTTGGCTCAAAAAGTAAGTTTCGGATGATTTAATTTAGGTTTCAAGTTCTATTTTAAGTACTAATGGGTGCTAACTAATGTGATTATCATGTATGATCTCTGATATAATTCTTCGATAAGGCGTCTTCGAATTCATGCATTATCGCTCTTATCTAGTAATTTTGTCGTTTTCTGTACAATTGACATATTGACATTATACGTTGGCTATAAACTTACACACGCATTCGTTTCATAATTTATTTACCTTAGGCAGAAAAAAAAACGCCTACATGTTTATTTGTGTAGCTACTGACCAGAAGTGTAACGGTAGTCTGTCAAATTCAATTAAATAAGGTCATTGTTACGTCCTGTGACTTGTATTGAGTTTATGAATCCCTTCCGTTTCGAATTCGTTATTTATTGCCTGAGCTTACTCGTTCCCTAGTGACCCCAACGTTCCAGTACCTAAACATCACTTAGGGACCCACGTCCCCGAGCCTACCTAAACCCACGAGACTCGAGCAACTGATATCGTATCCGATAAGAAACATGATATTTAGGTTTATTATCACATGTGTGTGGTTCAAATGTTATTTAAACTTTGGTCAGCCAGCCGGAACCTAAATTGTTGAAACCCTCTGGTCTCTCCATTGTAAAAGTCCCCTGGATCCCTCACTAAATAGAGGAATAAGCAGAGCCACCGTTAGCGGATCTGAACCCTTAATGCTGCTGGCCTCAATGTCAATCGTCAGGTCGCCCAAAGGTCTGAGCATAGTCAAGGAGCAGGGCTCAGGTAGGGGGTACGGCCTTTATGGCATTACAGTGTCTCATTTAAACGATTAAATAGCATTCGTTCTAAAGTGCATTACGGTGTTTTTTTTTGCTCACTTCTTGTGGACGGTCTCGTGGGAACTGGACCCCACCTTTCTCCGGTAGATTTGCAAATCTATGTGATATCGAACAGGAGATGTGCGCGTGTAATTTGAATTGCATCAGCGGGTGTACGTGAGCCAGAAATTTGCCGACGGAGGTGTCCAAACCAAGGTACCGACTAGAGCGTTGCTGGGTCCCGGAATAAAAAAAAAATCCGTATTGGGTTCACTGGGAGAGTTTCATGGCTTAGTATGGTTCAAATAGTGCTATTAAACCACAATACTAGGGGTTGGCAATCAAAATAACGTTATAGGCAAAATATTTTGTTTAGTTTTTCGATCCGACGACCCGCCGTCGTGGCGTCGTACGACAGGGTGTCCAGGCTGTCCGATGGGAGGGCAAATGCACCGCTGCCACCACGCTGGCGAGTACAGTATAATTAAAGATAAAGACATATTGCAATTGGTAATTCTAGAATAGATTAAAAAATTTATTTAATATTTTTTGCTTTAATTATTTTGTATATTAAAGAAATTATGATTTTTTTTTCTCCGCCAATCAACGGACGGTAGCATAGTATCAATCCTATATAACTTTTACATACCGGTATTCCTACTGCCTGAATTGTATATTTTGTAGTAAAATCTCTCTAAACAAGCTCGCGCACCACCCCTTCCCCATTTGAAAAAGTAAATCACGCTCAAGTAGATAAGAATCACCTCATATCGCCTTATTTTGCGAGCTAGGACCCCTTACTTAATAATCGAGCCCACTCGCTCTTTATTTTCGCCGGCCTCCCCTCATCAGCCACACAAGACTCCTACCCCACTGCAACTAAACCTTCCCAGAAAATGCGAATAACTGTTTAGCGTCGCGTTTTGTCACAAACTGAAGGGTAATGAGTCCATCAGTGGGCGATTTATTGATATAAAGTAAGATGGACCGTAAACAGAATAGCTTCCTTCCTGTAAAAAAAGACAGTTACTAATAATTTTATTACATTTTATCAGACTAGAGGTTAGAGTGCCTAACCCCATACTGCACTCACTCATCCTTAATGTCATTGTTGTCCATTGATAGCGCTCTTTAGAAATATGAAAGTTCGTTCAAGTTCGGTGAACATAACATTAAAAGGGTACACAATTAGGCCTATCTATTATTATTATTATTATTATTATTATTATTATTATTATTATCATCTCCTCCTCCTCTTCCTCTTTCTCTTCCTTCTCATTTTTCTCTTCCTCTTCCTCTTCTTCTTTTTCTTCTTCTTTAGTCGACAATTGAGGTTAGGAATACTGGAAGCTGCCGAGGGACGGAACTTGCTGGGGCTGAGAGCTCAAAAGTTAAAGGACTACTGTATGTCACCTTTAGGTTCTTTGCAAAACCTACAATAAGGCTGAGTAGTGTGGCATTAGGATTTGCAGTTGTAGGAGATAACAAGTTCAAAGCTCGCAAAGGACGAAACTGCACAAACTTTAATTAAAAGTGTGTTACGGTCTGACCTTAAAAATGCAGAAATGGGACATTTAGATCTACAAAGAAACAAAATGAACTTATTATGCTCGCTGAAGATACAGTGGATAAAAATTAAGGACTGATTGCAGGATATTTTGACTACTGCAATAACAGAACACACACATAGTGTGGCAGAGAGCCAGAATGATTTATCCCCTCCCACACGAACCTGCGACAGACTTCAGCTTGATACACCATGTCGTTACTAAGCAGCACCATCGGGAACGTCTTCCCGGTTTGAATCATCGTCGCCAAAGTGTTAAACTGTGTCATACACAAACTATATACGCGCACAGATTCTCATATTTTAGCCAGATATTGGCCTTATCATAGAAACAAAATAATGAATAAAACCACAGAATGCACGTAGAATATGACATTTGCTTTAAGACTTACTCGCGACATGACTTCATCAGTTATGGACGGAAGCCAAGTCCCGGTGCTTAGTAGGGGAGGGGGAAATTGACAATGATCTTATAGCGCCATTACTTTGTCTTATTTCAAGTTAGGGGCATTCATGTACTTTTGAAACATATCCATGTTTTCAATTTACCTCCCTTACACACGACCTAATCCTGATTATCCACTGATGCTCCGTCAATTACATTGCTTACTTGTTTGTTGCTTGTAAAAACACATGTCGTAGACATTTAAACTGTGTATTCCTGTGCATTTAAAAGTGTGATCAAACTAACGAATTACTGCACGTACTGAATTCATACGTACTTTAGGTTCTGGGGCAAAGGTTTTTAAACAGGGGATTTGTTTTCCCTTGTGATGTTTGATGAACTTTTTTATAGGAGGAGATAGAGAGGGAGAGAACCCTGACCTCTTAAGTCCCTCAGGCTTCAGTCGATGGCGATGGCGATGCCAATGATGATGATTATACAAAACAGCACTGAAAATAAATTATTAATAACGTAAAGTGTAAAGTAAGCAAGGATTAGGCATGTAACATACATATTATATCCAACATAGTTCTTATATACGTTTGGGATTTAATTTACTTTTATTTATTAAATATAAAGTATTGTGAACTTTTTTTTGCAAAATGCCTCGCCTTTGGATATTGTTGCTAAGCGTAATCTTGTGGGACATACGCGTATTCCTGGCCCTGTACTGATTGATCACTTGAGTTCGATTAATCTACAGAAAGGTCTATATGTAATTGTTGCTAACAGTGAACGAAATTGAAATAGTAATCGAATCTTTCTTTCGTATAGACAGGTGTAACTTTGAAACCAACGTTAAATGAAGATGGAGAAGATTCGAACCAAGCCGTCACATACTGCGGTGTACACGACCCGTCTCCAGATGACGGTAACTACACAATATGCCCAAACGGAAGGTGTAAACGCTATGCGCACTACAATATAAAATGGAAAAGTAATCTAGTCAAATACAGGTAAAATAAATATCAATTTTTATTTTGCGGGAATGTTTTATTAAATTGAATCCTTCGCAAGGTGACGTCACAGTTTACATCGAGACCCCTTTAATTCCGAGACCTTCTAATTTGAGACCACTTTTTCAAAGAACCTAATAACAATCGACATCATTTAACACATATCTAAAGTGGATTCCGAAGACCACCCTAAATTTTCAGGTCCAAAAGTGATCTCGAATTGGAAGGCGAACTGTATATCTGTTTAAATGCAACATTTACAGTAATGTAGGGCAGCGCATAATAGACGCGTACGGTAATCAATCTTCGATACGCGTAGCGCAACTTTTGACGTGTATTTTTGTGTTGTGAAAGTCTGTGAAAATACTCAGCTTGGATTTTCAACTAAACCCTTGTTTTTTGTTCGATTGAATCGTTATCCACGTGCGTTCTAACCCACGCAATGATTCATATATGTCCCTTGTTCCCGCCTTTCCTTTTCATTTCATTCACATTTTAAAAGAGAACTAGCAAATTGATTTTTTGTTCTAGAGAGGATTTTTGATATGCCATTAATTATAGAATCAACCTTAAAATATTTTTTGGCTATTTTTTTTATGAAGTTATAGGCGATTATATACGATTTTACCATGACGTCACTGGCGAAAAAGTAACAAAAGATCGTGTAAATATCCGCCGCGTACGATCTTTGCGTGCATGCTGTAACAATAACAATTTACAGCCATGGTTTCAGCATACACGCAAAGATCGATCTTAAGGTTGATTCTATTATTAATGGCATATCAAAAATCCACTCTAGAACAAAAAATCATTTAAACTATTAACAACTTCTATATTCTTGATCTTCAGATGTAGTATGGTCGTAGATATGGCAGACTTTTTTGTACCTTGTCTAAAATGATGATTCGAATAAAACAAATTTATATTAGGCCAATTAGCACACTCACTGCCACGAAAAATGGAAATTTCAGAAGAAAAAAATGTTGCTTTATTTTTATTTTTTGGGCCTATCATGTTGTTTAATACGACAAATAATAAATTTAAAGTGTTAAAAATGTTGTAGGGCCTATATCAGGGAAATATGCAAAGGAGCGGAAATCAAGCTTTAATTAGCAAAAATCTAATGATGGTCACCGAATGGGGATTTTATAAACCGAGAGAAAAAATGGAAAACAGATAGGAAAATTCATAACTGTGAGTGAGCTGTCTCTTATACACCTTGCACTATATTTGGGGTTTACATTTCTTCTAATAAAAAAAAAAAAATACAAAAAAAAAAAAAAAAGAACAAAGTCATTCTAATCTAAAAGAACAAGATTGCACACTGTCGAAAAAAATACATGATCATATGCTAAGGTCTGCTAAGAGAAGCTTATCCGACTTTAAAGGACGTTCAGCCCTTTTTCTGGAGGTTTCCCCCGCCCGCTCGTTCATTTTTTATGTAGTGATGCTAAATCAATAGAGAAACGTTGGTCCCTGAAAAAGGTCACGGGGCCCTGATTTTCATTACAAATAAGAAAGAAAGGGGGAAAGAAAAAGATAAAAGGAAAAGAAATGGAAATCGAAAAGGAAAAGAATAAGAAAAAAGACAGACATAAGAAAGAAATGGAATGGAAAGGAAGCATAAGAAAGAAAAGGAGAGACTAAAACAGAAAATAAAACATAGAAAGAAAAAAAGAAAACATAAGGAAGGGAAAAAAAGAAGAAAAGGAAACATAAGAAAGAATAGGAAAAGATAAGCAAACATATGACAAAAAAGGAAAGTGTAAGGAAGAGAAAGAAAAGAAAATGAAATATCGAAAGACATTGGTATAACTGTGGTTAAAAAATGAGAAGGTAAAGTAATAAAATGATGAGTCTTGTTACATTTTCTTCTTGTGATATGTATCTTGTTTTTTCTATTTAGGTGGAGATGTTTGCGCTTTACAAATCTTTATTATTTATTATTATTATTATCATTATTATTATTATTATTATTATTATTATTATTATTATTATTATTATTATTATTATTATTATATTATTATTATTATTATTATTATTATTATTATTATTATTAACAACACGATATTCAAACTTAAAACAATTATTAATTTAGTATTTTTGCAAGTACACGACTTTTAAAATCAATCAAGAGATTTTTGCTTTTCTCCCCTTTTTAACTTTCACTTTTGTATTAGTAATATTGCGACTACACTATTGTGAGTGGAAATAATATCAGTCTATTGTCAAATAAAGTGAAATCACCTCGACCTGACAAAATAAAGTAAAATTATCAGCCATACATATTGACAAATCAAAAAGCTCCAAAAACTACGAAATGGTTCTTCTTGCAACATTATCGTTCAAGAGCGAGAATAGCCTAGCAAAAGTGTTTCACGCTGACATAAGCTGTTTTTAGGTCATTTTATGTCTTTCCATAGTCGTATCTGGCAAATACTTGTCGGATTTTTGTCACATTCTCTTCTGCATTTGGAAGGCAATTCTTTTCTGATTGCTTTAGTATTTGTTTCAATTGTATTGCTTGAAAAAGGTCACCGTCATTTTTCACTTTTCTATTGGTGCTATGCTGAACGCCCACAGCGCGTAGAGGCTGCATTTGGACCTCTTTTTAGTGAAAAAGGTCACCATCATTTTTCACTTTTCTATTGGTGCTATGCTGACCGCCCACCGCGCGTAGAGGCTGCATTTCGATCTCTTTTTAGTGACTTCGTTTAAATTGCCATTTCGGCTGTTCACCAATCAAATATCTTGTTGTTCATCCCCCCCCCCCCTCAGTAAACGGAAAGCTGAATATTCATAGATTCTTCTCATATAAAATATATAAATTGCAATTGGATGAAAAAAA
>NW_022754099.1:227655-227834 GCF_011630105.1 Anneissia japonica
GTATAAGAGACAGGTTATAGGCTTCCGCCATTGTCAGAGGTCTGGAATCCACCATCAACTAAACTGCCTTAAAAAAATAAAAAAAATAAAAAAATTGGTTCGTGTGGGAATCGAACACACAAACTCCACGTTTGCTATTCATTATCCACCATCAAATAAACTGCCTTAAAAAAAAAAAA
>NW_022754099.1:227842-251982 GCF_011630105.1 Anneissia japonica
AAAAAAAAAAAAAAAAAAAAAAAATGGTTCGTGTGGGAATTGAACACACGACCACCAAGTTTCCCGTAACATGATTAGTCTATTTTTTTCTAATTTGCATAATGAAATTTTCAAACATTTTTGTCTATTTAAAAAAAAGTGCGTAAGTTATGGAGATGGTAACAATCAAAAATCGATTATAAATTTAATTCTACATTTTTAGACAAAAAAATAAACCCTCTTGGCCCATGGCCCATTTTTGACACCATGACCCATGCGTAATATTAACCTAGAGTGTATATATACAAAGAATTTTTTCTAGTAGGATTAGAGTTGACTAACTGGTACTTGGTGTGGTACTTGGTTTATCGCATTTATGGTTTAGGGGTCGCGGTTTATCTCCCTCCGTTTAGTCATGCTGGATCAGGAGTAGTAAACTCTGCGATCGTGGGTTCGATTCCCACACGGGGCAAGTTTTTTTTTAAATTTTTTTTTGTTTATTTTTTTTTTTTTTTGAAAGTAGGTCGTGGGTTCGATTCCCACACGAGCCAGTTTTTTTTTTTTTTTTTTTTTTTTTTTTTTGTCTAAAGGCAGTTTAGTTGATTGGTGGATGATTAGCAAACATGGAGGTTGTGTGTTCGATTCCCACACGAACCGATTTTTTTTCCTTTAAGGCAGTTTAGTTGATAGTGGATAATGAATGTACAGTATTTTACTCGTTGATGACGTCGCGAAATAACAACAAACAACAACGTGTCATGTCCGAGCCTAGGCCGTCATGGAAGCTCACTGGCTCCTGTGTAATTCATGTTGAGCCAACTGCAGACGAAAAGGTTACAATCTTTTCAGAGATAAGCTGGAAGAAAGTTTTAGACAGTGCCCATGAATGGAAGGATTTTAATACCAGGGGCGGATTTAGGGGGGGCCGGCCCGGGAGGTAAAAAAAAGAAGAAAAAAGAAAAAAAAGAGAGAAAAAGAAAAAAATGATAGCCAAGAATGCCTCAAATGTTATGTTCGGGCGTCTAGAACACAAAAATTTCGCGGGGGCATGCCCCAGACCCCCTACGACAGTGTTGTCTCAATCGGCCCAACTTTCGGCCCCCGCTTCCGGCCCCCCCCTTTTGGACATTTCTGGATCCGCCCCTGAATACTGAGGAATGGAAGTTAGCGAAGTCCTTGGCTTGCTTAACAGTTTTTCTTCGATCGTCCGGTTCCAACCGTCTATGCGCGTCTAGCCTAAAGAGTGCCTACATAGCAGGTCGAGATCAATGAAAAGTCGTATATAAAGATGTCGGTTACCCACATCTTTGTATTTGCACAAGTAATTAAAATTGTTTATTGAGCAGATTAATCACACTGATAAACAATTGTACTACATTCGGCTGATGTATATGAACTTCTATTTAGAGACATAATTTCATTATTTTCTTTCCAAAAATCTAGCACCTTATATCGACTTTTGAATGTGAAAATCGGCTCAGTACAACCCATTTTACCGAGTACAAATTTTAAGTTAATAGAACATACTGCTGTTACATCTTCTAGTTTTCCCCCACCGTTGTATTTAGGTACACCGTGGCTGTAAATTGTGATTGTTACAGCATGCACGCAAAGATCATACGCGGCGGATACCCCTACGCGGTGAATACCCTACGCGGCGCTATTTACACGATCTTTTGTTACATTTTCGTCAGTGACGTCATGGTAAAATCGTATATAATCGCCTATAACTTCATAAAAAATAGCCAAAAAACGATTTTAAGGTTGATTCTATCATTAATGGCATATCAAAAATCCACTCTAGAACAAAAAATAATTTTGCTAGTTCTCTTTTAATTGTCTCGTTGAAAACAAATGATTATATTAGAATTATATTTAATATTTTCAAAAATATAAATATTTATATATTTAAAAATTGCCGGTACAGAGCGAATCAATGTAACTCGTTAATGGAGATACATTAATTACCACAAAAAAATTGTTTTCCTTTTTAATAGAATTGGATCTTATCCATGGAGAACAGACATGAGTCAAAGCGACACCCGGCGCATAGTTGCTGCAGCATATAAATTATGGAGTGACGCAACACCTTTAGAATTTAAGGAAGTAGGCATAAACGGTAAAGCAGACACTGTCATTAAATTTGCTGCGAGGGCGCATGGAGATCGTATGAAATTCGACGGACCTGGGAATGAGCTGGCGCATGCGTACCACTTGATGGGTGGTTATAAGGACCTGAATGGTGATATACATTTTGATGGCGAAGAATATTGGACTAAATATAAACCAAGTGGTAAATATCATGATTGTTTAATATCCAAATTTTTATTTTAGGTGTTATTTATTTCAAAAATACCGACTGCATTATTTGCATGATGGTTGTCTAAAAATCAATAGGCCTACGTTCGGAAGGAAACCCATTATTAAAACCAGAAACTGTGGTTAAAACAATCGAGTATATATAGAAGATAAATATATAAGTGAATAAAATGGCTTATGAAATACTGTACTTATTCGAATAAGCGAGCAGGGGTGTTTATTTTTAGTAGTAGTATAGTATTCAATGGAGGCGTTTATTTTTTTGTGTGTGTAAAATGGATAGACCTACACGTAATATAGGCCTACTCAAATAAAAACCCCTTAATTTCACTGTAAATGTGGAACTACAACACATAATTACCGTAAAAATGTGTTATTGTATGATCAAAAAGACTTATTTACCCCGAACAGGTTAAACAAAAATGTAATTCTAGATTCTAGAATATTAAAAGAATGTGTTGAGAATGACATTGCTCCCATTATATTTGTTTACAGTCATTTAGGTCGGGGTGGGAATAAATACGGTAGTTTTGTACTATTATCTAATATGACATTGCTATACACCATCAATGCACCTGCGTATATGATGATCAGAGATTGAGCGAGAGATTGCAGGTTCGAGTCTTGTCGGATACACACAATGGATATAGAAAATTTCATTGAATTGTTATGCTTCATTATAACATTTTTTTCAATATGTGAGGACTGTTTTTAATATTCACTTGTGTATATATAAAGTTACTGTAACTATACACCTTTGATTCATGCGTTTCCTGATAATCGACAATGCATGTATTCGTATGTTATTTGTCTGATTCGCTAAGTGCTGTACTATAGTACTTCATATAGCAACTATGGCCTTCATAATATAAATGTTATACTCTCAACTATGAACAAGTGATAAATAGCATAAATCCAAAATTGTGGAAATTTGTGAAATATTCTAATAGGATGTACAGGCCTACAGTTCGAGACAATAATGTTGAACCTGAGAGAGTCGGATGGTCTCGAGTTCGATTCCCAATTTAAACGATTAGCTTCGTTTTTAAAGATTCAAGTATTTTCATGTAATACCAACATAAAGCAAAAAAAAAAAAGTACTGACTTATGTTACTGTTATTGTTGAAAATAAAGACCATAAAATTGTAAATAGATTACTTTCATTCAAACACTTTTCAGATGAAGACATTATAATCCTCATATAGATTGAAAACAGATTCACTTTCACAGACCTATACTGCTATTTTTAAATATATACCTTAATATTAAGAATTCCCCCAGCGGATCAAGCTCATTTCTCATGGCATAACCTGTGGGTTTGATCGCCTAATAGCCCAAAATAGAATATAATTATCGTGTTTTCCTTTGTGCCTCTGCTAACCTGCATTAGACCTAATGTTTTTTTGGGTTTTTTTTCTTTTTTTAATAATACTCAAAATAACGTATTATACGAGAATAAGAATTATCGGGTCTGCAAACAAACACAATACCGTACTCGCGTAAGCGCCCCTATCGAATAAGCGCCCCTCATAACATGAACATTTTGTTAAGCGCCCCTCAACAATGTCATGTGATTTTTTTAGCAAGCCAATAATCCAACCAATCCTGAGACTGTGGTTGGCATGATTTGAGCTGAGTGGATTTATATTTTCTTCTTACAATATGTCAATTTCAAAGTGAGGATTTTTCTCCTTGACAGATGAGAACTTCCTGGATCTTTCCAACTTTCCTCTTCTTACATTTGTCCAGTCTTACTCTTTTATCTCCCCCGACAGCCACCACCACCACCAATAATTTCATCTATGTGTAAATACTCACAACATTCTTGTCATGAGCCTGCTTTCTGGACGATTACCGTATCTTTTCTGCACCAGAACCATTCGTTTACCGTCGGTTTCCGTATATCCTTATAATCTTTTTCCGGTTCCCATAAGAAGACCCTAAATTTTCATCTATTTCCATAAGCTCCTCCTCAATTTTTGTTTTCATAAGCGCCCCGTTTAATTAAGCGCCCCTCAAAAAGTTCAAAAAATATTTTAAGCGCCCGGACGCTTATTCGCGCGAGTACAAGTGAAATGCAAGAGTAGGGCCCTATAGAAAAACTATAAACTAAACTAATTAACTATTAACTAAACTAATTAACTAAAATTACCAGCTTGCTCCAGTTAGGCCCTACCTTCTATTTTATATTGTTATAAACTTGTCTTGTGCCAATAAAAAGCAAATTTCCAAAGCAATTTTTGGACCAATCTTATCTTATCCTATCATATCTTAAACGACTGAATTATTTAGCCGTCAAAATAATTTTTATTTATTTTTATTTTTATTTTTTGTGTATTAAACCCGTATTATTAAAGAAAATATGGCCATGCTTTACGTTCATGTTAACATTATTCTTCAGAAATTCAGTTGCATTGAACACCGCCCTCTCTAAAACAGTAATTTATGCATAACACCACTTCCAGCTTCTGAACTAATAATAATAATAATAATAATTTGGATTTGTAAAGCGCAAAATACATAGGTCTCTATGCGCTAGAAATTTGCAAATTAAAATAAACTAAAGAGATGAGTCTTGAGACGATTAATATGTTTTAAAGGTTTACAGGGCGAATTGACAATAATAATTAATTAATGTTCTTAAGAGTATCACAATATATCTAGGGTACCATGTATTAGGGACAATTGGTTTGCATTTATAATTTGTGTCTTGTCCAATGATAGGTATTTTTTGACTTAGTTATACTATTTTCATGTTTTTCTTTTAATTTTCAGGCTACAAACGTAATCTATTCACGGTACTAGCTCACGAAATCGGCCACACATTAGGTTTGTCTCATTCCACAAATCCAGACGCTTTGATGTACAGATATTACCAGCGATTACAACAAAATTATAAACTTTCCAAAGACGATATAGCAGGAATTCAAGATCTTTATGGTAAGTGCAGTGACATTTAGGCCTACAAAATCAATTAGAAACCGTCCAAAGATTTGCTTAATCATGCTCGTTATAAAAATATATATAGGCCTATTTATAGTTTATTAATTCTATAAGAAAAATTAATCTCCAAATAAATTGCATGTCCAGACGAACTTACGTACATCATGCGAGACAGTGCCCTTAATTTTACACGGACTTGATTATCACCTCGTTACAATGTACGGTATTATGTCGTTAATGTTCCTCCGCGCGAGCGTGCTCTCACGTCCACACGTCTCAATCTGCTCGCTTTTTATAATGCTTTGTTGTATCTGAATGATATATTACCACCTAAGACATTGGTAAACATTGTCGTATGTTAATGTTGAATAGAAATTTTGATTTATACACGATCTAAATAGGCCTATCAATAACACCACCATTATAAATTTGGTGGTATGTTAAAGCTGGTATAATCATAGCCCACTCATCAGGACTTCGCCGATCGTGTGTTTGCATAGGAAACTAGCGATATTGGCCGGTGTTTATAAGAGAAGAGGTAATGGGACTTATGATTTATAGGGACAATATTGCTTCCTATGTGTACGTGAATGCTCTATCATTGAACTTGTTCGTTTCCTGTTATAAAGAGATAGTGTCAGAAACATCACTCGTTCCTTTTTGAGAGTTAACGCAGTTGGATTTGTTTAAAACTTTATATTCGACCCAATTAGTCTATAGACCTATCAAACATTAGACGCATTAAACAAAAGTAGTGAGTGACACAATATATAGGGCGCTACAAGGATCCGCATAATATTAAAGGAAAGAATAATATTAGTTGTAAATATTTCATAATGCTGTTCCGAATTGCACTAATGATCTAAAGATAGCAATAACATATAATACGAGTTATATTTGTACTTAACTTGAATAAAATCAGTTTAATATGATTGACCACACAAGATGCATGATTTATTTTTATAAGTATTAATGTGCAATATAAACAAAAGTAAATAAATTTTCTGATAAATTTAAAGTGCTAGACCTACAACAACGAGTATTGCATTGCCACTAAAGTTCTTAGTTTTATAAGAAGTCTTAATGAATTTTTATAGAGAAATTAAAACTTAAAACTTAAATAATTGCAACGAATTTTATGACAATGCTTATACCCTTTTTTCACGAGGTTCTTTGGCATTAAAACATGTTAATGAATTGTTTTTTTTTTTGTTTTTTTTGCTATTTCAGGACCAAATCCTGAAAAAGGGTAGTTTTTTCACAAGGTTCTTTGGCATTAAACATGTTAATGAATTGGTTTTTTTTTTTGCTATTTCAGGACCAAATCCTGAAAAAAAGGTAGTAAGAGTAAAAAAGGCATTTTGCAATCCAGGATTTGATGCCACACTGACAATCAGGGGCGAATTATTTAGTTTTGATGTAAGTATGACAGAAGGAAATTACTGTAATCTATGATAATGTATTGTCTAAATAACTATTCCAAACTGGTTTGTAGTTTAAACTATCAATTAACTTTAATTGTAACGCTCCGTACGGATACATAGCCCGGCTTACTCTCTTTTAAGGTTAAGCTGAGGAGCTGAGCGTTTAGACCTAAAGGTTGATTCTTAGCCGATACATGAAACCGGGTCTACAACTGCATGAAGCTTGTACGTCTCCACTTGGCCAAACGCTGCTGCTATTATCTTGTTTCTTCCTCCAGGTTATGTCAAACCATATTATCTTCAGTGGTGTATCTAAGAGTGCGAGGCAGGGGGAATTTCCCCAGTAGGCCCCACCCCCACACCTCATAAAAAGCAAAAGAGTTACACTCAAGTAGTTAAAATTAACCTCACATCCCCTTATTTTGCGAGCCTGCTCCCCCTTATTCATTGAGGCCCCCTTTCACACTCGCCCCATCACCATCTCAAGACTTCTAGATACACCACTGATTATGATTGTCTTTCTCATTCTTTAGAATACTCATTTTTGGAGGGTATCTTCAAAGGGTAAACTGGTTAGTCCACAAGAAGGTCACGTGGGTTCTACAGTTTTTCGACTTCTTCCACAATCACTCGATGCTGCATATGAACGACCGACGGACGGAAAACTAATATTTTTTAAAGGTACCGTACGTTAAAGTTTATTAACATGTCACCCATAACTGTAATAATCGGTTTACATAAAAGACAGCTTGGTTGTTAAGATGCTTTACTTCTATTCCCAGGGTCCTAGGTTCAAATCCTTCAGTGTTGATAAAGTGAGGCTGTAGTTTGGTGTAAGATGCTTGCCTTCCAGTCCTATGGTCCTGCAACGTTAATGGAGTGGAGCTGTAGCTTGGTGGTTAAGATCCCTCCCTTTTCAATTCCATGGTACTGGGTTCAAATCTTGCAATGTTATTGGAGATGAGGCTGTAGTGTAGTAAGGTACTTGCATCTCAGGTCATGGGTTAAAATCTAAAACAAATATTACTTCCTATGCACCACGAGACTTTATAAAGCATCACATTAGTTCATTTATCTAAGAGGGCTAATCTTTTAGATAAACTGGAAATTGTGCACATGAGTGCCTCTTTAATATATATTGATAAAAACACGTTCAAGGTTAAGTTTTTAAAGAATTGTGTAGGTCTACATTCAACCCCAAAAGTGCGTATCTCGCTGACAACAATGATTCGGGTGTGTCTATATTAGGCCTATACGGGTGGGACACAACCTCCGGGGGAAATTTTCTATCATGAACACACAAGAACGAATTTTGAAGTTAAGTCATAGACCTTTCGAAGATATAACTATGTTTATCCAAGGTTATACCGTTCAACATGTCTAGACTCTTTAATCAGGGAATTATTTGCAGGGCCTCCTTCGTCATCACACTTTAAAGTAGACATCTTGTGACATCTGTCCACCTCAGAGAAAACTTTGCTGTAAAGCAAAACATTATAATGGTCCAACGAATTTTCTCTATTTGACGCACATACATTCAAATATTATTAATTTATAAAGTTATTAGAATAATGATATTTATGATTATAAAATAATTATCCATGACAAATTCTCTTTTTAATATAAACAAAAGTTGTTCATAAGACTTAACTAAAGCGGGCCATCGTTATATCATAATACTCACAGTTACAGTTATACACGAAGGTTCTTAAAAATATTGTTCAAGACGGCTAGCATTGTTTTTCATTCCTCTTACGTCAATTAACTAGCAGACTTTCTTTTTGCCGCTTTTTAAAACCTAGGACAGTTTAGCTAATTTACATAGTCAAAGAGATATGTCATCGTTGCGATTTTGAAAACTTTCTATTATCGCCATTATTTGAACGAATATCAGTAACTACGTCATCAATGTGTAATCAATACTACAGAAATGGATACACAAAACGTCATCACTGTATAATCATTTTTGACTTAATAAGTAACCATGTCAAATAATCATTACGTCATCTAGTACCTATTACGTCATCGATTTACATCTCCATACTTTTTGTTCGCAGGTTCACACTACTATGAATATTCTGACTTTTATCTTAGTAAATGGAAACAACCAATATACTTGCGATATCCACGCGTACCACGTGATGGCATTGACGCGGTAATGGCAATACCGAAAACAAAAAAGACATATTTCTTTAAAGGACCATTTGTATGGCGGTTTGATGAGAGGCTAAAACGGGTTGATAGTGGTTATCCAACTACCACTTCAAAACTGTGGTTAGGAGCTCCGACAAGTGTTACTGCAGCATTTTATGTAAACCGTAAGTATAGATAATTAAATTTAAGATTTCAGTCAGCTTGGAAATGGACCATTCCGTTATGTCCTGCACCTTGGATATCGTTGCTAAGGTCCCACAAATAGATAGCGTCCGTAAGTACGTGCATTTGTGGGACACATGTGTGTTTGTGGGACAAGCGCGTATTCTTAGCGATGTTCTGATTGGTCAGTTGTTAAACTTGATTCATCACATGAAGGTCGGAAAGATTCATCACATGAAGGTCGTTTAACCCAATTATTTAATTACCCTTTTCGTTGTCTGTGGTTGACCCATGGATGAACAAGGCCAGCTGATCTTGTAACCACCACAACTTTCGTTTTGGACATTTTGGGCCCGTTCATGCATGGAGGTATACCTCCATGGTTCATGCTTATGTTATTACCCGTTGAATGTTAGCGGGAATATAATTCGAAGGTATGTAGCTAATTATTATTCATTACTCTAACGCTGTCAACTATTTTTGTGTATTTTCAGATCGGATTGTTCTAATAAGCAACGATGCATACTACATTTTGAAGAAAAAGAGTGGTAAAAAAGCTCGTATAGGAAAGGGAAAATTCTCGGAAAATGTTATGAGGTTGAAATGCTATTAGGAAAGATTCATAAAGTTATATAAAAAGAGAATACCAGAGTGCTAACCCTATAAAGGCGGGCGGACATTGCATCGCCAACGCGATATAATGGAGACTGCAACGGCGCGAAGAGAGGCAGACGACGACGGATCGTTTTTTACGATGAATTCGCTCAGACACGATAGCCCACAGATCGGCGTTGGATTTGTTGGCCACGTACGTCTAAAGCAACTTTCACTTTAAGGAAAAAACCGGACTGGAACCGGAGTGTAAATGTGAGCACTTCTATACCCGGCACTTCGCCACTACTTCGAACGTTCAGAACGGCGGACGGTGCCGGTCGGGTTTTTTTTTTCTCCTTGTGTGAATTAATATACAATACTTTCGTCATGAAAATGGCAGCCAAAACGGCCAGAACACTTTTCTAACAAAAATGGCCCAATAGACCTTCATTCACCCTAACTAATCTTGCCGCATGTTTTATAAAGGCCTGTTTCTGATCAGGTTTGTAAAAATAGGTCTGTCTACAACAGAGAAAGCTTTAGGCCCCTGATGTTTTATATTTTGCTGTGTTATCAGGCATTGGCCTTCTTTGCATTGATGTGGCGCGTTTCTCTTGTATGCCGTTTTGATACTTGTTAGTTTGCAGTGTGTCGTTTTGGTTATACCGTTTTGGTATATTGCCGTTTTTATTTAAAGGCGTTAGTTTCGCTGGATAAACCGATTATTGCCATTATTCCTTAAATGAACACCCCCACGAAAAACAGAACCGTCCGTCTTTGGCACAATGCGATCCTTTCTTTGGCACCCATGTCGTATAGGCCTATAGTCGGTTTATCCAGGTATTACACTCAGACTACCAACATCAGTTGATTTGTGTAATTTCAATGTCGCGTAATCAATGGGAGCGCTCTAGTATTCTTCATATAGTAACAATGTGATAGAGATATCAGGGGCGGATCCAGAATTTATCAAACGGGGGTGGGGAATACCGTACTAAATTATCAGAATAGATAAGTGGGGAGTGTTAACAGCTACTGTCAGTGGTATAATAACGATACCGGGCCTATTGGAACATTTTGTATCTGTATTTTATTGTTTCTTCATATTTCATACATGCCAGTGTTATGTATTGAAATCATAAGAATAATTGCAAAATGGGATGGATCCGCCCCTGGATATTATGAAGTGTCCAAATATCATAAAATACATGTATTCCTCTTTACACGTGATTTTTGTCGGCAATCCATTCATCATGGTCATGTAACCTTGCCTGGGGCCCGAATAAATTGCTTATTGTCGACTATCATCATTTTTACTCACTCCTTTTTCTCACAAGATTCAAATCATTAATTGGTTACTATTCACTGAAAATACCGTACAAGATAAAACAAGTGTATTATTAGTTCAGGAATATAGGACAGTGCACCCTCCAATTCGAGACAACCTTTTATCAATTAACAAAATAACAATCTTCAATGTTTTAACACATAGCTAACCCTGTAATTCGAGACTGATCCCACGAGGCCGACCCACATTTTCAGGTACGGTCCGAATCGGAGGGCAAACTGTATGTTAGGCTCTTTTCACGCAACAATATTCCAACAATGACTTTTAATATAAGTTTATGTGACCAACCAATGAACTACATTCCTTTTAAAGTTTAATCCTAATTGTCCTTATTACCTGTAACCATACACTGTGAAAACTTCGCTAAATTTAAAGGAATCTGTGATCTATATTGATTTGTCAATGTTAAATAAATTTTGAAAGTTAATAGGGATCGACAATATACTAGCTGATGACGTCATACTTAATACAATTTCCGTTCTAATACTTCCTATTATTCGAAATGTTGTTTATACTTAGCGAATGAATTGCAAGTGTTTTGACTACCATAGAACCCCCTCCTTGGGGACACAAGGGACACCCTATTAAGGGGACACGTTTTTGGGCACTAAACGAGGGAAGTATATCTTTTAACACTACTGCCAACCCCTATATGGGGTACACCCCTATTAAGGGGACACTTTTGGTCCCGAAGGTGTCTCCTTAATATGGGTTCTACTGTATTTTGCTTATAATTTTGTACTGATTATTATAATGTTATGTTTTATTGATTTACGTATTATAGTGTATATAGCTGTATCATTGAATTAACCTATGTTTTTAGCAACCGTCTCTTTTGTGTTAACTTTATATTGTTTAATTATGGGTTGTTTGTTAACTAAAGTTCCTTTTAACTAGTAATTATTTGGAACTTAATTGTTTTCTGCAAAAAATAAATAAATAAATAAAATAAATAATGGTTGTAGAACAACCCCTTGAATAAAGGACGAAGTTTTAATTCAACGTGTTTTTGTTTTTTTGTTTAAATTGTTGATGAATTCCATAGCAAATCTTTCCGTTTTGTAGCTTAGTTCGATACTGTTGTATGCCCATTATAGTCATGATGTGCATTTGACATCATTACCATATTTTGGCGTGTCTCATGTTTTTGTAAAATAATAAGAAAAAAAAGGAGGGAAAGTTATCGCTGCAAGAGCAATAGTTACGATAATTTTATTACCGTTAATCTGAGCATTGGCGAATCTGAGGTGGGGGAAGGTCAGGGGTCCTGATCCCTTCTTTATAAAAATACTAAATAATAAATGTTAGCATTTTTGACGAATTTGGAGACAAAAAAAATCGATAAACTTCGATACACAATCAAGGGCGTCGAAGTTAGGGGACGTACTTAAAGAACACAAAGGTTAGCGCTGAAGTGAAAAAATGCCGGGAAATTACACTCTTATTTTATAAATAAATGTTTTAAAAATATTCTTGACGATGATTATGAACGAGAATTACGAGAATGATAATAATAATGATGATCACAATGTACAATTGAAAAAGGGTGAATAAATGTTTAAAATGTAACTTACTTATGAGCTTCCATCATGGTTGAAAAAAAATTTTCCTTTTGAGTATGGTCCAAATTATTATTTTTCAATCGACCATACTGAAAAGTGCAGAAAAATAATCATAGACGTCCTGAAACTGCACTCTTACTTCGAAAACGTATTTTAAATAGGCCCTACTCTTGATGAAAATTGTGAAGCTGAATCAATAACTCCCAAAAGGGGTTCCAGTAGTCCTCCAGTGGGAAAATGTTGATTCCTAGATGGCGGGAAATGAGCTTTCTCGACTTCTAAGGTGTCTTTTAATGACCTTTAAGTTCTTAAAAATTCAAGGTTATTACCCTCTTGAAAACGATTCAATGAATCAATGAACCCCAAATAGAAAGGGGATTTCGGGTTCTCCGCGGGAAAAAGTTGATTTCTAAATGGTGGGAAATGAGCTTTCCCGACTTCTGAAGTGTCTTTAAATGACTTCTTAAGTTCTTAAAAATTCAAGGTTTTCCCCATTGAAAATGGTCAGGTAAATTTTTCTCATTCTTATTACAGTAAATGGCCTATTATGTGTACCGGTGTACACACTTTGCTTACATATTCTTTTTTCCATAAATGAACCCCAAAAATAAAAAGGGGTCGGGGGTCCTCCCCCGAGAAAATTTTGATTCCTATATGGCGGGAAATGTTCTAATTTTCTTATTGTAAAAAAAAAAAAAAAAAAAAATTAGCTTATGGTTCCTGAAAATGTAGGTCTAGTATTCTTTTTATTTTTTGCCCAAGGGAGGGGAATCAGGGCCCCTGACCACCAGATCCACCAGTGTGAATCAAGAAAATGTAACTCGGTCGGGGACTGGGTAAACATTTTCTTTCCGATCATACAAAAACCTCCGGATATTATATATTTTCTGCCAAAAAGTGGGGGCCCGGCCTCACCCCCTCCCTCCGGACATGTTATCAAGGGCTAACATTTACCAGGGAACAGTTAAATTACTGTAATTTAACTGTTCCCTGCATTTACGAATATTACGTTTGCTTGTTTCAGAGGTCGATTTGAAGCTTAAAACTTATAATTTCACATTACCACAAACTGCTCTTCAAGAGTATGTGGGATTCAGTTGGAAAAGAAATGGCATTTGACATGCAAGAAAAAGAAATACACTAAAGACCTGATCTTTGATTTTCATGATTTATTGTACATATATAGGTGTAATTTTTGCCCTACCTGACGTGGAAATGTACCGAATACTCAGTACATTTGAAAACAACTGCGAAAAAAAAATCGCAAGTTGTTCTCGGTGGGACTCCAACCCACGATCTCCAGATCACTAGCCTGGCATCATACCTCTAGACCACCAAGCTTGCGCTTGATGGCCAGGGTTGAATTCGAGTCCAAGTAAGCAGTGTTGATAGTAATTGTTATTGTCGTGATGGAATAATAGACAATGTACAGATATTGTACATTTAGATGATATTTCTTAATACGCATTAGCTAAACTTAAATGGTCATTTGACAAGCGAGTTCTACGAGTTTTTAACTCGTAGAACTCGTGCGACTCCTGGATGAAATCAACCTAGGTGGGAGAGTAGTTAAAAACAACGATTAGGCCAAGAACTACTGTATGTGAACCCCTGCTGCACTAGATGCCTTGAGTGAGAGTTCCAAGAAAGAATTACTTTACAGTTTGTTATGTCCTCTAATTTTCGTCATCAAATGATATCAATGTGATGAGTTGCCCAGACACAGGTATTTTAAACTATCAAAAAAGATGAATGAAAGATTTATATTATGTCGAAAACATCTCATTGTTCATGGGCCTAAGTTTTGACGATTATAACCACAAGTTAATTGTTTATTCATGTCGCTGTAGATGACCGGTAAATTTTAATATGAACAGCAGAATTGTTTCTTTCTTGAGTCGTTTTTTCGCCGTCTCCATCAAGATCATCAACTAAATCAACGGTAGAAGTATTCACAGCTAATTCTAGAAACCCATGCGACATTTCCTGGATACGCAGGGCTAGATTGATTGCCCTGTTGACAGCAGCTCCAAGCCCGTGGATAGTGACTTCGTCACAACCTGAGTCAAGTATTTTCTTACATCGTTGAAGTTGACCATTAAAATTAGTTTTAGTGTTGACATATATGTCATTTTTACGTTTCGGTAACTTTTGCGGGAGTCTTTTCCTTAACAACGACTCATTTTCGTCTATTTTAGACATAGGTTTTTCATTTATATGACTTGATTGGTCCTCCATGGAAGTCGCCATGTTTTGTTTTGAGTAGAACACTCATCAAACTTTTTGTTAAACAAATTTAAATTTAGATTAATTGCTTAATTTTAATGCATTAGTTGCTACAAGAGTAATTTTATTTACAAGAAAATATTTTTTTATGTCTTTATTTGATTATTATGTACGGAATATATCAAACTAATTCTAAATTCAACTTAAGAATTGACTACGTATCTGACCAGTGACCTGACCTCGGTTTCAGAAAGGTCAATTTTGTGAAAGGTCAACAGGAAGAAAACAAAGCCTGATAAAAGTTTTATTTGCAAGAAGACACTCAAGACTTTTTAAAAGAAAAAGTGGCTTAACAATGCTCTCCTCTATACCCGAACTTCCTAGCTTATATCTAGGCATCTCATGACATGGAGGACAAAGAATCGTTTCAGGACAGGCAAGAAAATGAGCTACAGCTCTTGCAGGCTATGTTCAATGATGACTTCGAAGACTGTCGCGTGTCCGATGCGTGGAAGGTAGGCCTCTACTAGGCCTAGTTAGATAGTTTAGCCTAGGCCTAAGCCCATGTATGAATGACGGAGGGAGATGCCTAAAGTCTGTTCCTTACCAATGATGTTTTGTGTGCTAGAAGGCTTTTAATTAATTACCTGAAAATCATTTAATTAACACTCAAGAAATTTGAAATTTCATTTTTTAGTAAAAGTATGACAGCAGTAGCTATTGACATTGTTACACCAGTTTTAAATCAAAAAGTCGATTGGCCCAGTGGTTAAGACAAGGGTAGCTAGAAACATAAAAATTAGAAATGTCTCACATTATTTTAAAATTATTTTTAAAAGAAAGACATAACTAAATGAAGCATTTTAAAACAAATTATGTAAATCGGACCAGTATTAGCGGAGATATTACAATATTAAGTACGTTTTTTGCTGGAGTTAATTCCTTTTATTTTTATTATACAAGAAACATGTCCCTTACAGTATAATTATGTGTTTAAAAAGAAGCTTTTTAACTCCGATTATTCATCTAAAACGATACAAATGATTATAATTTGTTATGTAATTATTTTAGATTTCATAATTATTATCAACTGATGATAGATTCTACGTAAAATATATTGCATTGAAATCTCCGAATCTAAGCCTAATTATAAGGCTCAGACACCACTGTAGCCAGCAGGAAAAACATTGTTTACCCCACCCCCGTGTAGCCGCGGTAAAATTCTCAAATGCGCCCTCAACCCGTACGAGCGAAGCCTAGCTCCAGTACAATAGAATACATCATAATTTGGACCATATATTTTAATTAGGCGCTACAAATATATTATTTTTAACTTGCCTACCTTTATATATTAAAACCTGAATAAAACAAACATGTTAACTAAAAAACTAGCGAAGGTTTCCTTTTGTTCTTAAAAAATGACGAAACATTTGTTGTAAACAAAAAACTTCTACTGAATCGAAGCACACGCTTGAAAAACCCATTGCTAGGTTGGGAATTTATTTCTGAAGAGTTGTCTGGAAGTAATTTGGACAAATTGTGATATTCTTCCGCAAAATACTCAAAACATACATAGGGTATCCTTTCTCCGTCGGGGCACTATTTTCTATCACAATGTTTGTATCGCTGATGAACAGCGCCCCCTATAGGCTTCGTAACTAGCTAACAAGGGAACCGTGACGTACAGCCATACTAGGGACTTTTCGATGGAGTGAACAACGAGCACGTTCACGTCGACTGCAAGCGACCTACAACGTGTTCACTGCTCATGGTGATCCACCGCTGAAATCAGTTTCGATTTCAGTTGGCGAAGAGTCAACATGATGACTTTTTGAGCAAGGATCATGCCTTACCATCATGGCGAATCTTCAAAGCGTCCGAGAAGCGATCCTCTTTGGATATTTCAGGGTGAATGCGTTCTCAAATCTGGTGGGTGAGTGAGGGGTTGACGATCGCGCATGTGCAGTGTTTGAAAATGACATCATGTCAAGGCGTCGACTATGTTGACATGAAAATCGAAAATTGCCTAACAATATCGGCACTGGTTCGAACGGCATGGTCGCCTGTGTTTTTGGTGGTGAAACAAATCTTCTCGGATAAGGACTCTAAACCATAGGTTCAGTGTACACTATTGGATCGTGTGCACTCTGAAGAACTCAGTACATCCTTCGAGATGAGTAGACGGTTACCCTGGTGTACTGGTCCATTTCAGCTGCCTGTCCGGCCACAGAAGGATAGTTTACGTCGCGGCCCATCTCAGGTACATTGTCCTACCTGCGAATCCTTTTACTACACTACGCAAGATCATACACACTAGCTACGTAGTGACTAGAGAAGAAGAATCAAAATTGAGTGTTATAATTGTATTTATGGTCTGGTTTAGATCAGAATTAAGAATTGGTTGAAGACTGGTGTAACAATAGCCATTGCCTTAATTTAACTACTGTTAAAGAAACACTGCCAAAAAATTGAATTTTGAAAGCTTTATTAAAAACATGCAATCATCATGAATTACAGAAGATCAGTTAGTTTCCAGAAGATGTTTGCTTGTTCGAGTGTGGGAGGTGGTGCCGATTTCTAGGAGGCTCTCCTGACTCGCGGAAGATTTCAGATTTCTTCTAAATTGTTTACTTTTTTTAGGTGTATCGTCCTCCTGATTTTAAATTACATCTGAAGCCACAGAAAAGCACGCATGAAAATGCAGACGTACATGTTATGGTTGATATGCACATACAGTGCCCCCCTGATTATCCACAAATGTAAGTCTTTTCTCTATTTTTCTTTACTGTTTGATTTTATTATTATATGGTAATGTATATAGATTTTAACTAAATTGTTAAATTGTGTTTATCAGGTAGTAAATAACCCGTGACTTGCAGCTTTATTTCTGAATTTCTTATAGGCATCTATGGATATATTTAAAATGTTTTCCCTAAAAGGGTCACTTTGTGTCTGTAGCGACCGTAGGTACTCTTCCTTCTGTCCACAACGGCAGGACCTGGTGCTCTAGAACACTAGATTAATCTACTGTTCTTGATAGATGTTCTGGGTTCTTTATGCATTGGGCCTAATGAGCAAGAGTTCTTATCCAAGAAGACTTGGGACTCAAATCCTGTGCAGATGATAACTTTTTAAGCAGAGTGCGGTGCCCTTGTTGCCATGCAGTTCAACTACTTCGCTTACTGCCTAATAATGCAAACAAGACAATCTCAAATATCAAAGTAATAACTGGCCAAACGTTGATTAAAAAATAAGAACCAGTGTTATTTTTTATTTAAATTCAATTCAATTCTTTTTTTTACCTGCTATTAAAATGTTGATGTGTCGAATATATATAAAAAAGTTAATAGTTTATTAATTTTCATAGATTACCTGAAATTAATTTTGAAAATCCGAAAGGAATATCAAATGAGAAATTAAAAACGCTAAAGAAAGATGTGTTAACAAAAGCCAAAGAACTAATTGGAGAGGTAAGATTAAAACAATAAAGAATTTACTTACAATTTATATTTACAGTATTTACTTGTATTAAAGATGTATTGTCCAATGCTAAATATAAAAAAAAATCATAAAAATATTTTTTGAAATTAACTTGCCCATTTTTGAAGTAACATAAAAGTTATCAACTTGAACATAGAAATTAGTGTTTTAAAAAAATGTCAACCCATCAGTTTCCAGCGAAAATTGATAGAAACGCTTTCACTCACTGAAAGTTTTTTTTATTATAATTTGTTGGTTTAAAAATCAGGGTACACATTTTTTAAATTCAATAATTTCTATGCACAAGTTAATAATTTGTATGTTATTGCAAAATGAGCAAGTTTATTTCAAACTTATTTTTTTATGATTTTTTGCCATTAGCAAGGGACAAATACAGCTTTAATATATTTTATTATTCTTATTAATTTAACTTATGTTCTAATAATATTTTTTATGTAATGATGTTTAATTGTTTATTGTATTTATACATATTTTTTTAGTGTATATTTTATTGAACGTGGTTTGATTGTTCATTGTATTTAGATTGTTGATGTATATTTTAATCAATGCAATTCAGTTGAAACTGCGAAATAATCAAATAAAGAATATTTCAATTTAATTTTAAAATTCCAAGTTGTGTTGTTCTCAAATATGACAATTCTTGAGGTGTCAATAGAGTACTAATGTTGGTGATGTCACAGCACCATGTGACACCCTTATGATGTTCCTGAGCATTTCTATACAAGTTACGACTGAGGGCATCATACAGCCGCCATACTCTAGCTGTTCCTTTGTAATATTGTATCTGTATTGAACTGTTGTGAACTTAGTATATTAATTAAATACACATAATATAACTTACTTATGGTAAGTTTTCATGAAGTTTTTAAATGGAAATTATAAGGTTCATCAGTTGAAAACTGTGGCTTTAATAATAATAATAATTTGGATTTGTAAAGCGCAAAATACATAGGTTTTTATGCGCTTAGCTGTGGAAGCAGTCAATAGTAATGACCACTTGGTTGGTAGTTGCTAGGTAACAGAGCAGTGGAACTTGCAACCAATGTGATACTCTATACTACCATGAATTTATGTTTTTGTTATAATTTGTTTAATTTGCTCATGCCATTTTAGGTGATGATTTTGGAGCTTTCGCAAATTGTAACTGAGTTCCTTCACACGCACAATGTTCCGCAACATGAATCGTTCTATGATGCTATGGTGTCAGCTCAGAAAAAGAAAGAAGAAAAATTAGCACAAGAACAGCAGAAAAAAGTTGAATACCAAAGAAAATTAAAAGAGAAAGAGGTGAACATTAATTAAGATTAGATATGACAGCATGCGGTCTAAGCAATTGGGGTCATGGTGGAAGCATCCTTGTCGCGTCCCTGGGTAACACCAGTTCTACCACCACCACAAGGTATACAAGTGACTTGTATCACCATTGTCATCTTGCCTAGACTAGACCAGAGTGGGTCCTTTCTGCGAGTCGTGGGAGAATAGGATCCTCTGTTGTTGTTGCACTGACAACCCAAGTACTAACTCTTCTAGAGTTAGTTTTTTGTCTGTGAGTACTAGCGATACACTGTGACTGCCATAGATTCCAGCAGGGCCTATCCAATCTTTCCCCTTTTCATATTCCCAGTTATAAGATACAACAAACAGGAAAATTTAATGTAACTTTTAATGAAAATGTTCTTAAAGTTATTAAATTATTAAATTTTGATTGTCAATGTTTTGGGATTTTTCATAGAGGAAAGACATCGACAAAGAATTACAAAGAAGACAAGACTTACAAGCAGCTATAAAGGAGGAGAGAAAGAAAAAGGAAATAGCCAATCAGAATCAGGTAAAGTTACAAGGAAAGTTTAAAAATAGCCAATCTGTTATTTGACAAGCAAATTTAAAAAAAACTTTAAAAAAAAATATACTTGTCCCACATGGTGTTGTTGAGGGTGCTAGGGAAGACTATACTCTTGAAAATCAAGGTTAACATTCTAGCGTTTATTACTTCTTTGTTATACACTGTAGAACCACAGACTTAACGGCTGGTAGTTTGGGAAAGATACACCTAGACGATTCAAAACATTTTTTTAAAACAAATTCAAACATTCAAGTAATGGATGTATGTTTGTTGTGTTATCTTGCCAGCAGTACACTCGATTGCATGAGTTGGGGCGCCCTCTGAACATATTGCAACCCATGCAAAAAGCAGACAAGAAAACTCGCACTTGGCAGAGGCAATAAAAAATGCTGTCCCAGTGCCGGCAACGAGTTTACTTGTCCCCTAATTTTTTCCCGCCAATTTATTTATTTACACATCATTTTTTGATACATGACTAAATAGAATTTCAAAAAAGTATGTTTGTACATGTAAACTTGTTTTGGCACATGGAAAGGGACCTAAAAAAAAGGACTGGCAGTCAACGTGTTAAAGAATTTGAAGATATATCGATTTATTTTCTTTGTCTAGATCTAAATACATTATTCAGTATCTATTTTGCTCTCAAATTCAACACAATTTTATGTATTATATTTGTTTTCCTTTTTAATATAGCAAGAGAGTGTAAAGGATTCAGAACAGGATGGTGAAGGTCAAAGTTCAAGTTCTAATAACTCTCCTGTCAAGAGGAGACATCAGCCAGATCCAGGAGATGATGGAAAAAGTAACAAAGGCAGAACACGGTATTACAGAACTTTAAATTGTACACTAAGACTAAATATTTTTATGTACTTCAAGATGAAATTTCTTTAATTCACACCCAATTCTACCTACTAGATCTGATAAGTATCACTTTTCATTTCATTTCATTTATTTTGTCAAACAGAAAACAAAACATACAGAAATAACAATACCAAAAATCAGAGACAGGATAAACAAAAAGCAAACTAAAGCTGTATAAAGTTTCTCCACTGATTTAAGGATACATAAAATATATAAATGAATATCTGTTCTCTGGAAGTAAAAGCGATTAAAAACGGAAAGGCACAGCGCAGCGCAGAACAACGCAGCACGCAAGAAACAATATACTGTTACTCTCATGGAGTCACTAGAAAAAAACACTTGGATATTCCCAGAAACTCCATGAGAATAACAATAAATGATACCAGCAAACAGCGACAGCAAAATAAGTAGCAGCGATGGCAGTAGCACAGAAAAAAGAGAAATTTAAAATTATTAAAAATCAAGAAAGTCAAGATTGTCCGCCATTGGAACCCTTACACAACAAATTTTATTTTTTGAAGTGATCCTTTAAAGGACGAAGAAATTGAGAAAGGCCAATCGACAAACTGTCGCGAATATGTGAAGGCACAACATCCCATATTCTCGGAAATAAATTAAACACACTAAATTTATAGGCATCAGTGCGACTATACCGATGAGTAAACTTCAAGTGATCTAAATGACGACAATTGATTTCAATATTATTTGATATGTTTATAGAATATTTTCGATACAGACATTTTGCAATGAAACAGATACAAAGATAATAAATACGTTGTTGAAGGGGCACGATTCCAAGATTAACAAGACGTTGAGGATATGGGATGTTGTGAGCAAAGCATGATCTAGTCATTCTGCGTTGTATACTTTCAAGATCTTTTATATGACCTATCTTATATGGAACCCAAGCAGGAATTCCATATTCAATAGTAGGTCGGACAAGAGAGTTGTAGAGCTTAAGGATAATTTCAGGGTTCCGATGACGGATAAGCCTGAGAACAATACCCAAAGTTCTAGATGCTTTAGAAGCAGTTTTAGAGACATGTAGTCCCCAATCAAAATTATCGGGCACAGTAACACCAAGATATTTGTAACTACGGACGTAAATAATGTCAGTACCATTAATGTTATATGTTGCTTTGTTGACATTACCATTCATGATGCCGTCACCAAACCTGATTAGGAGATTCTGATCAGATGATTGATGACTGGTGCTGTCACCAGTATAGATGTGTATCAGCATTTTATTTGTCACCGAAACTGATCACTTAGATAGAATCGACTGAAATTCAAATAAGTATACATGAGGATAATTGAGGGAGGCAATTGGCACAGCAATTGCAGTCAGGTTTTCATCCTTGTGATTGGAAGTTCAATCCTCATGTTGTCCACTTCCAGCAAGGATTAAATTTACAGAAAGTCCACCCACTGCAATAGTGAGATGATAAAGAAAAAGATGTAAATCTACCGCCCTCTACAAAAATACTGTATTATGTGGAAAAACAATAAACAGGCAAACAAACCGTGCGTGGTGCAGTACAGTGTAATAAAAAGCATACAAACGACAGTAGTTGACCTCCAGTAGCTGCGTATAGGCATATTATTTGTCCACACTCCTAACAATTGTACTGTTTATACTCTCTTGTTCTACCTACAGTATATTGTTTGATGGGCAGCAAAAATGTTTTAGCCTTAAATGCAAGTAGGCTACGGCCCTTGGCTTTGTTTTAGGCACATACGATCAGGCTCCTTCTTTGGAGGGCCTTGCATTACGGTACCCTTTGCCCTGCATCCTCTCATAAAAAAAAAAATTATTATGCTAATAGCAGTGTATATTTTTGTTTATAGAAACTCAAGCATTAGCAAGGAGTTAAAGAATAATGGTCAAAACAAGTCTTCAGCATCGAAACGCACAAGTGATGGGTCAGTAGTCGTCACAAAGTTCAGCGCCAAGACAGACAGGGTCATTCACAGAGGAGCTTGTTTAGGTAAGGCGGACAGGCATTGCCCTTCAAGTAATACATTATTGTACTGTAGAAAATCTCTCAATAAAAATAAAGCATTTATCAATCTGATTACTGACCTGCTGAAATGGCAACCATGTTTTGTTTATATATATTATCACACTTAATGATGGAATAATAGAATCCTCTATTTTATACTATTATATAGACAAAATGTCAAATATTACTTTAATCCTGATAATCAAACTTAAAACATTTTTATTCACACAAGCCTTTAGTGTTGTGATGAAATACTTGTGAAATGTTTGTGGTCTGATGTATTTTTTTGACAAATTTTATTGTAAAATTGTAAATGTGCTTTTTCTATGAATTTTAATTGTTTTCTCTGTATTTTAATTGTAATTAATGTAATGATTGTAATTTTAGCATATTTTAATGATTTCGTTGTGATGCACCTCTGAACAATTTCATTGAAAGGGGTGGAATATAAACAAAATACTTTATTATTATTAGAGAAACAGTACATATATATGTTTTTAAATTTTATTTAAATTCTTTATAACTACATATCCTTGTTGGTTTGTTTTTCTTCATACTAAATTTAATTTGAAGTAAAAAATAGAAAATTAATACATTTTCTGTTTGTTTCTTTAGGTCAGGGAAATAGTGGAAGCACTGTTTATGTTGGTATGGATGCTTCAACCGGGGAGCTTGTAGCGTTATGCGAATGGATTATGAAATGGAAACATAGCAAAGGACGCAAACCACTTCCAGACGAAGAAAAAAATGCAGAGGGCTACATCAAACAAGTTAGTAGAAATTGTTATTTAAGAAAATTTAATTGAATGGTGGGTAATCAGCGCAGGAGCAGGCAACCCCACCAGGTACCAATTTATACTCCTGGGTGGAGAGAAGCAATGCAGATAAAGTGCCTTTGCTCAAGAACACAAGTGAAATGCATAGTGAGGGGTTGAAACTGCGACCTCAAGGTTGGGAAACTAAACAGTTCCCATTGCCCCAAACAGCTTCCCATAGGGATAATCATTGCCTGCTGATATAAGGGAGACAATTGATAGTAAAAACATGTAACATTCTGAATTTGCAGGAGCTAGTTTAGGGGATATTTTTTCTTTGCTCTTCCTGGAATGTGGGAGATGGTGCTAATTTCTGGGGGACTCAGGCTACTGCATAGGAGTCTACCCAGCTGTATCAATGGGTACCAGCAAATTCCTTGGAGTAACCTGTGATGGACTATCGTCC
>NW_022754099.1:252966-261863 GCF_011630105.1 Anneissia japonica
CTGGAGGAAAGCTCCAGCCCTGTGTGCCCATAGCTCTGCAAGGATTTACTTTTTGTGTAGATAAATATGTCATTTTTTAAAAACGTGAACGAAAACTTATATAGTGATATTTTGAGAAATTTCCAGCGGCCTATGTGTTCCTTTGAGCTTCTGTTTATGTGGATAGTTTGACATTTATATTTTTATCATTTGTTTTCTGTATTTTCAGCTTCAAAGCTTAGAGCAGGAATTCTCAGCATTAGTGAAGTTGAATCATCCAAACCTGGTGCATTTCCAAGTCTTCAAATACACACAAGAAAAAAGTGCAATAATAGTTGAGGTTGGTAATAATCCATACCTGGAATTGACCAAATAAGGCACTATATCTGTCTCTTATACACATCTAGATGTGTATAAGAGACAGATTCTGATCAGATGATTGATGACTGGTGCTGTCACCAGTATAGATGTGTATCAGCATTTTATTTGTCACCGAAACTGATCACTTAGATAGAATCGACTGAAATTCAAATAAGTATACATGAGGATAATTGAGGGAGGCAATTGGCACAGCAATTGCAGTCAGGTTTTCATCCTTGTGATTGGAAGTTCAATCCTCATGTTGTCCACTTCCAGCAAGGATTAAATTTACAGAAAGTCCACCCACTGCAATAGTGAGATGATAAAGAAAAAGATGTAAATCTACCGCCCTCTACAAAAATACTGTATTATGTGGAAAAACAATAAACAGGCAAACAAACCGTGCATGGTGCAGTACAGAGTAATAAAAAGCGTACAAATGACAGTAGTTGACCTCCAGTAGCTGCATATAGGCATATCATTTGTCCACACTCCTAACAATCGTACTGTCTATACTCTCTTGTTCTACCTACAGTATACTGTTTGATGGGCTGCAAAAATGTTTTAGCCTTAAATGCAAGTAGGCTACGGCCCTTGGCTTTGTTTTAGGCACATACGATCCGGCTCCTTCTTTGGAGGGCCTTGCATTAGGGTACACTTTGCCCTCCATCCTCTCATAAAAAAAAATGATTATGCTAATAGCAGTGTATATTTTTGTTTATAGAAACTCAAGCATTAGCAAGGAGTTAAAGAATAATGGTCAAAACAAGTCTTCAGCATCGAAACGCACAAGTGATGGATCAGTAGTCGTCACAAAGTTCAGCGCCAAGACAGACAGGGTCATTCACAGAGGAGCGTGTTTAGGTAAGGCGGACAGGCATTGCCCTAACAAGTAATACATTGTTGTACTGTAGGATGAGAAAATTTCTTGATAAATATAAAGCATTTATCAATCTTATTACTGACCTGTTAAAATGGCAACGATGTTTTATTTATATATACTATCACACTTAATGATGGCCTAAGAGAATCCTCTATTTTATACTATTATATAGACAAACTAATATTTATACATGTTTGTAATGCCAATTAAAGAAATCATGTCAAATATTACGTTATTCCTGATAAATCAAACTTAAAACATTTTAATTTACACAAGGCTTTAGTAAATAGACATGGGTCTGCTCAGTTGCGTTTGCAGGTACACTGAATATTAAATAGTTTATTAACTTTCAGTGTTGTGATGAAATGTTTGTGGTCTGATGTATTTTTATTGACAAATGTTATTGGGAAAATTGTAAACATGCCTTTTCTATTAATCTTAATTGTTTTCTCTCTATTTTAATTGTAATTAGTGTAATGGTTGTAATTTTAGCATATTTTAATGATTTCTTTGTGACTCGCCCCTGAACAATTTCATTGGAAGAGGCACAATATAAACAAAATACTTTATCATTATTATAGAAACGGTATGTTTTTTGTTGTTTTTTTGAAAAATTTTATTTGAATTATTTATAACTACATACAGTATCCTTGTTGGTTGTGTTTCTTCATGCTAAATTTAATTTGAAGTAAAAAATAGAAAATTAAAACATTTTCTGTTTGTTTCTTTAGGTCAGGGAAATAGTGGAAGCACTGTTTATGTTGGTATGGATGCTTCAACCGGGGAGCTTGTAGCGTTATGCGAATGGATTATGAAATGGAAACATAGCAAAGGACGCAAACCACTTCCAGACGAAGAAAAAAATGCAGAGGGATACATCAATCAAGTTAGTAGAAATTGTTATTTAAGAGCAGGCAACCCCACCAGGTACCAATTTATACCCCTGGGTGGAGAGAAGCAATACGGATAAAATACCTGGTGCTAATTTGTAGGGGGGACTCATGCTACTTCATAGGAGTCTACCCAGCTCTATCAATGGGTACCAGCAAATTCCTTGGAGTAACCTGTGATGGACTATCGTCCCACCCAAGGGGAGTATCGCACTCTCATCCGCTTCATGTTACAGAAACTGGAGGAAAGCTCCAGCCCTGTGTGCCCATAGCTCTGCAAGGATTTACTTTTTGTGTAGATAAATATGTCATTTTTTAAAAACGTGAACGAAAACTTATATAGTGATATTTTGAGAAATTTCCAGCGGCCTATGTGTTCCTTTGAGCTTCTGTTTATGTGGATAGTTTGACATTTATATTTTTATCATTTGTTTTCTGTATTCTCAGCTTCAAAGCTTAGAGCAGGAATTCTCAGCATTAGTGAAGTTGAATCATCCAAACCTGGTGCATTTCCAAGTCTTCAAATACACACAAGAAAAAAGTGCAATAATAGTTGAGGTTGGTAATAATCCATACCTGGAATTGACCAAATAAGGCACTATATTGCTCATAAAATTCATAGAAACTTGAGTGCAGGGCTTATACAAGAGAGGTGCCAATTCAACAGTGGTACTTATTACACCACTTGCTTAGCAAAAAGCAAAAGTTTTGTATGGTGTTATATTTGAGAGTTGTGCTTATTGATCATTTACAGTACAGACAAAATAAAATTGTGGTGGTTGTTTAGTTTAGTAACTATCAGTACACACAAAATAATATGGTAGTGGTTGGTAAAGGGAGCTTTAGGTTGCACGACGATGGTACGATGTAGAATGTAGCAACATCACTAAGAAGTTATCTGTGCATGTGAGAACATTGACTTCTCGTTGTTGTCTAGATTCTTGGATGCAGTTCGGCCCAAATCTATGTTGTGCAGAGAACATAGGATTGTCACGGATCAGTGGACCTGTTCTATCGTTACTTTGTCGTACAAATCAAAAGCTTCCTAATATCAGTTTACCTCTGATTTAAATGATTCTGACCTCATTGCCTTCATTATTCACATATAACTGCTGGCATTTTGAGTTAAAGCTCTGATGGGGGTGGGGGGTTTGAGGGGGGAAGGAGGAATCATATCAGATACAAAGTTAGGGTGAATATAGGTTGGATGAGTAAAAATGTTTTTCATAAATCTTTATTTGATTTTATTATTTGTAGGTGCTGATGGAATATGTTGGTGGTGGTAGCCTTTCGCAGCATGTTGACAACATTACGTGTATTCCCATGGAAACAATCCGGCAGTATGCGTGTGATCTAATTGAAGCACTGTGCTACCTACATGACAAATCAGTGACGCACAAAAACCTAAAAGCTTCGTCTGTGTTCATTGACGAGGAAGGAAAATTGCGAGTTGCAGATTACAGTATTGGCAAAAGGTAGTGTCTTCATTATTTTTCTTATTTACTTTCTTTCACTTATTTAAGGTTTCATTTTAATTGAAAGTTTGTTTCCATTGATAAAGACAATTGGAGGCTGTGCAACTAATAGTAAAAATGCTTGTGAGTTGTTGGAACTCTCTTTACAGAAGAACAAAAAGGTATCAAGTTAAAGGTCAACATAAGAAACAATAAAAAAGACTCTTAACAACAAACACAGAATAGCATAGAGAAACAAAAAAATTATAAATAATTTATAAATTCATATTTATATATATATATCACAAAAAATTCTGAAGATATTAATATCCTATTAAAGTAACCTAATGTTTACTCAAATAAATATTGGATATACAGGTCTCCCTCCAATTAAAGACCACTTTTGGGACTGGGGTTTCCACAGTCTTTAGCATCTTTGGTCTCTAATTGGAGTAATCAAGATAAAAGACATTTGTTAACTTGGGACCACAGAAAAGTGGCCTTTGATTGCAGGTGGTCTTAAATTGGAGAGGTCTTTAATTAGAGGGAAACCTGTGTATATATGTTGATATTGTATCACTGTTTGAGAGTGCTTTTCTGTGTTTCAGGTTGTCTAGTTTGTTTGAGACTTGTAGTTCTGGAAGTCACAGTGTAAGATTCAGTGATGAAAAGACCTATGGAAGAGGTGGTAAAAAGGGAGACATCCTAAAGTTGGTGAGTAAAGATTGGTTTCTATAAAATAGCTACACTGTGGCTACAGTGAGTTCAGTACAAGTGTTACACTGCGTACCTGTCCCCAATGCATTCAGGAAGGTTCCCTGAATCAACCAACCAATCACCGTCCCTGAAAGCTGTCTGTCATACCACGTAGCGATGTTATGGAATCCTGGCGTAAGCAGAAACTTGGTGATATGTGGGTTTGCATGGCAATTAAAAAAAAGAGACTTGCGTGTTTGCAATATTAAAGCATTCTATTTGAAACACTGAACTATTCTCTGGTGTTCTTTTTAAAGCCATCTCTGTTGTACTTCTAAAAATACTACAGTAATTAATATGCAGTTGGTAGGCAAGTGTTTCCTTGTTTTTAGCAACACAAAACAGTGCTCTTCTATTCATAAATACATTCTGTTGCCACCCTTCTATGAATGATGTATGCGTGTTTTGTATATTATATTGACTAAATAAAGAAAGATAATGAATGAAATGAATTTTAATGTTTTAAATTTTTTTTTTAGGGTACGATTTTACTTGGGGTCATTCAAGGTGATATTGATGTGGGGGAGCCACCTTACAAAGTCCCTCAACATCTTCCATCTGAAGTGAAAGACTTTCTTGACAGGTAACCCAGCAGTCATCAATTACAGCAACAAGACAACACCTCCACAATCTAAGCCGTTATTGTTTTGATAACATTTCGTTTTGGCACATTGAACAATGCTACAGTAACATCTCCCAATTACGAATAAGTGAGAAAATTCTTAGTTCATAGCATCTCAGTGTGGTGGGGGTATTTCTGCAAGCACAGAGCTTGGTAGTCCTTGCCATGGGAGCAACATTTTGTAATGAAATATGACTTGGATTTTACTGTTTTCTGCAACAAAACTATACTTTACAGAAGCCAAAATTACCTGTGCTCACTGTGAACTATTAATTTAAAGCGATTTCCAAATGAATAAAGATCGTAAATCCATGCGAATAGCGCCACCAGTGAACAAAAAATGAGATTTACTGTACAGTATGCCTGAACAAGCATGCACAGCTCTAATGTAATATATATTGGCTGAAAACGATTGATATTTCTTGCTTTAAATGTAGTTTTATGGCACTTTATTGGTTTTAATATTTTCTTCCTTAGCTGATGACTTTGTTAAGAATAAAAAGTTAATATAATTTGTAGGTGTCTTGATCTTGATGAGGGTACAAGATGGTCAGCTCACCACCTTCGAGACCATCCATTCATCCATCCACCAATCTCTGCAGGTGTCCATGTTACGAGGAGTAATGAAAACAACAACCAACAATCAGGTAAGGTTACTGAAGAGCAGTTGGCACCTTATATTTGCAAAAGAATCTAATGAATATTATAGGTTTAGGTTCACACTAAAGCATTAGTATCTGGACCAGGATCTAACCATTAGCGATAACCGTTAGCACCAGGATCTGGATACGCCAAAGTTTGGCAAGTGCTATCAGTTAGCAAGTTGAGCACATTTTTATCATTAACCAAGCACACGTATGCATTTCCAATTTCCAGTTTCCTATTGGCCAGAAATCAGACCTCTGTCTATCTGGATCTTGCTAACCATTAGCTGGTGTGTGAGTGTGTGTGTGAACATAGCCATAGGGTATTATGGTTATTAATAAAGGCATACTTTTATTTTATTCCTTCAGACAATAATGTAAATGTAAATATATTGAATGAGGGAATGCAGCTAAGATGGGGCCCGTCAAGGCTTTCCAATGAATTCCAAATTATGGACCTGCTTGGTAAAGGAGGATTTGGATCAGTGATGAAGGTAAATTATTATTACCACCATTATTACTATTTTATCATCATTACAGATATCAGAAGGAGAAGAATTATGAACTTAATTGTTGTTGTCCCAGTTATTGTTTAGTTTTCCACCAATCAGCAGCAAGTCCCACTACCCAAAACATTTCATTGTTTTGGAATTCCTGCAGGTATTCTCCTGAAGACGATAGAAGAACTCAATTGAAACGTCGAGATATTCTCAACCAACAACAACAGTTCTTTTCAGAACTAGTATCTATGTGTTGTACCGCAAGCATCAATATATCTTTGCCATACAAACCTTCAAACAATATATTGTTGTTGTTGTCATTATCGTCATTGTTCACCTGTATTGTTCTCTTCAACTATAACAGGTAAAAAACAAACTGGACAGCAATTTGTACGCCATTAAGCGCATCCAGCTGGATCCGAGCAAACAGGAGTTGACACGCAAAATCACGCGGGAAGTGAAGCTTTTGTCACGTTTACATCACGAGAACGTTGTTAGGTAATAGTATTCACTTGTATTGTTTAACTATGTAGAATGATGATCTCAGTTGAAAGCTAACATGATTTAAAAATTGCAACATATGTATAATTGTCCACAATAGGATTTTCTACCAAGAAATTAATTAATTGAGACCAAAACACATCTTTGTTCTGTTGCTGTATCAAATTGAATTATCAATTTCTAAAGCCAATTCACACCATTACAATCAATACTAATATTCAATACCTAATCGATTCCTGATGATCAATCACACCATTGTGATCAATAATCAATGTATAATATTCAATACCTAGTAACTCATATTTAATGAAACAAATGTGTGGTAATAAATCTCTAATGATTGATTCCTAATAATTCACCCCTAAAAACAGTCAATTCCTTATAACCAGTTCTCATTTTACATATTCCAAAAGGTATTATAATTCCTGGATTGAAACAGCAGAGGAGCAAATTACAACTGACGAATCGGAGACAGGAACGTCATCAAACACAGACGAAGCAAAGCTTCAGGATCTTGACAACAAAAATAGTCTCAACATATCTGATGACATCGAAAAGTTGGCTCCTAAAGTTGGTAGGTTATTGTTTGTGTTTAAGTTATAGTTAAGATATATATTTTGTGAGTGTAAAGAATTACTGTATTGCAGTAATACTAGTCATTTGTTAAGTATAAGATATTGCTTCAAAAAATAATTGACACTCATTTTAATTCAGTTATTTTGTGAATACTTAGGGACACTTTCTTATACCTTTTTTTGCAAACTTATTTTTTTTAAAGATCGGCAGAGAAGGATGGAAAAAAAAAATAAAAACAAAATTTTGTTTTCTTATTTAACAAATATTTTTGCCAAAAAATAAAAAAAAAATAAAAAAAAAATAAAAAAAATAAAATTTTATTAGTGAATGTAAATAATGTAGTAATGGGATGGTTAAATGCTTTAATTTTATATAATTAGGAAAAAATTATACATATCTTATTTTTTGATATTTCAAGGGGCAGCGGGCGTAATAAAAATAAATGTGTGGGGGCACTAATTGGCCAAAAATAAATTGTATTTTTATTCAAAGTTATCATTATTTGCGGGTGACAGCTTCGCTAAACAAGTTATAAAAAAGTTTTGTCTTACCTGGATATATCAGCTCATATATTATCATTGATTCTGCGCTATCCATTCCAGAGCATCACATGTCCTTGGTAACAATCACATTATACATACTCATTCTTTTGTCACTGTAGCAGCAATAAACACCTAGATATAAAATACTACAGTAGAGATACATCATTTATAGACTACCAACAACACTGTTGAATGTCTGATTTTAAATCTAATGGCAAATTTATTGTTTTTTCCTATGTCAATCAGTCAGCCAATAGATTTGTTGCATAGAATGTTGAATTTTATACAATGGATTTTCAGTAGGAATTATACATTTGTTATATGACAGGTAATTTGAACTCATATGAGTGGAGTACATCTTACGATAATCCAAGTATCTACCCGCAAGAGGAGAGTAGTAGTGACGATGAGGAAGAGGATGCATTTTGTGGACCATTTATGTAAGTACATCCTTATACATTTCTCCTTAAAATGCTTTTCAGTCTTAGCATCAATCATTTCTACATGTTTAATTCCTACATAACTACTTACGGTACCTACAGTACTTGTTTTTAGTGGCGTAGGTGGGATGGGCAGTGCAGCCAGTGCAAAGCACTGGGGCCCAGGGCTATTAGTAGCCCAAGCACTGGGGCCCAGGGCTATTAGTAGCCCGTTCTCACCTACAGTAGCTACGGCACTGCTTGGTCTATTTCGTGAATACTTACCTGGATAACCGACTAATTGCCATTGTTCCCAAAACGGAACACCCCTTCGAAAAAATGGAACAGTCCGACCCAAGGCACCACGTGTGAACCGTCTCCCTAACAAACGTCTCTGCTACGGCACTGCTTGTTTTATAGCCACTGTAACCTTTATTTAATTTATTTTCAAGGCCAACATTAGAAAGTGATTCATATGATGACATCATTTTTGAGGATTCCGATTATGGAAATTCTAGGAAATACAACGATTCGTTTAGTTATGTAAGTAATCTTGTAATCTATCTTTAATGTATTACTCAATTTAACAATAAAAACTTAAAACAAAATCATCCAAAATTGGCATTTATTTTATAACATTGTGCTAGTTCAAGTCAATTGAGTTTCATATCCATTTTCAATTGTCAATTTATGCATCTGAAGCTGAATTTTTCATCGATCTGCAAGCTATTAGGTGTTATTTATTTGTCTATGATTTATTTATTTAAATAT
>NW_022754099.1:262520-280992 GCF_011630105.1 Anneissia japonica
AATGTTTTGGAAGAGAGTAAAATGTCTATTTCTAGTACCCTTTAGTGCCAAGTAGTGTTCGTAAATTGAAACGTCTACTGTATTTTGTGAATACCTTCCTGGATGAACCGATATTTGGAACTTATCTGAAAATTGGAAAAATACAATGGAATCGTCTAACACAGGTGTATATATATTGCCTCGGTTATTTTTTGCTCACTCATAGACCAACAACATTACTTTTGATTTGTGTGATTGATGTACACCATGTCATATGGAATTTAATATCTTTAAAATTTAATAAGTAGGCCTAGTCTAGATTGACTATTAAACCTAATCAAACAATGAAGAGCATTTAGGCGTAGATTGATAAATGTGTTCTACAGTTCATCTGTGTCCAGGTGTCATTGGGCTTATTCGTCTGGTTTATTTCCTTGACTACGATTTTTCGTTAATTATTATTTTCAATCGACTGGTTCGTAAAATAGACTTAAACCAGAAAATAGAAAATTATCTTAAACCAGAGAGCGTTAAGTTATCCATGTGACCAAAACAAACATGGACGGTTGGTCAGTTTAGAAACAACATTTGCGTTAATATAATTTAGATTTAATAAAAATTATAAAATTTACCCACATGAAGACAAAATAAAGGCCAACAGAATTCAAAATCTGGATATAAAAATATCTGTTTTATAAAAACCCATACTGTAACAAGCTGAAGCAATCTTGATTACGCAGGAAATGTCGCGATAACTATGCAGCCATTTTGTTTTGTCAAGTATTTACAAGTTTTTTATTCGACAGGTTGTCTTCGTTAAGTAGAATTTTACTGCTGCGCAGGTGGGTTTGGTAGAATATGGCCATTGACTGATGACATTCACCTGTTGTTAATTTATTCGTAGGTGCTGGTTACATGACGGGGCAAGTTGGCACTGCATTGTACGTCAGTCCTGAGTTGTGTAAAGGTAGAGGTACCTACAATCAGGTATGCTTGCCACAATTTCCTTCACATGTTTTCTTCCATATAGATGAGAACAATGAGGCTTTTAATTTAAAGTCAGAATATTCAAACTTTAAGAGGCATGTCAGTTACAGTACTGTCTGATGGGATAATCTCATTGGTTATGTCCATCAATTAGGAAAACAAGCAATTGTATTCCTAATAACAGTCCAAGGCCTTAATGTATTTTTCTTTTTCTTTTATGATTAATAGTTGTATATTAAATTGTACTAAAGTTGGGTGTCAAATTTAATAACCACATCAAGTCAAATTCTAGTTTTCTTTGTTTTATTTTTGTAGAAAGTTGATCTATACAGTCTTGGAATTATCTTCTTTGAGATGTGTTTTCCATCGCCAAGTACTGGTATGGAACGAGTTAAGATACTTCAGAATTTACGACAGGTAGGTCAACATCCACAAGAAAGTTAAACGTACCACAACACAACATTAGTTTTTAAAGTTTTAGTTTTTTTTAAAGCTATTTTTTATGAATACTTTAGGAGTCAATTCAATTTCCTGATGAATTTGATGAGATCACCATGACAGAGCATGCGTTCATCATTCGTTGGCTCTTGAACCATGACCCTAGCCAACGACCTATGGCCTCTGAATTACTCCGCAGCAAGCACATTCCTCCAGCCGAGGAGGAGAATAAAAGACTGAATGAGATGTTGATCCAGACAATAGCAAACACAGAATCAACTGCATACCATCGGATGATGGCAGAGCTCTTCTCACAGGAGGTCACTCCCACTGCAGACTTCATCTATGATACCGACATTCATAAGGTATATTTCGTTTTCATTTATTTGTGTGGTTCAAAGAACATTAACACTGACAAAAACATAGTGACAGATACAATAAAAAATAACTCAATTGGCTGGACAGGATTGCCAAAAAGTGAACTGAATCACTGTCTATGGTGGCTTTCTGATACCGATGAGAACGCTAATTTATTATGATAAATTCATATAATCATAAATATATTTGTAAATTACAAAGCAAAAACTATAAAATCATTGTCAAAAACTAATGTTAAAATATCTCATTACATATTGTTATACAAAAATTGTAATAGGAGTTTTAAGAAAACTTGCATGTACCTGATGTCTTGTAGTGCTGATCAAACAATGTCTTATATCCAAATAATCTTTTTACATTATTACAAATAATATTTTTTTACACTGCCAAACCAGCAAACACACTTGAGTAAGATGGGTGTGGTATAGGAGGAAATTTCAATTTACACTAGGCTAAAGTAATGTTTGATGACCTAAAGTCCACCCATTTATACCAACACTTTGTTACATTTCAATTTTATACCCTATTTATACCAATCTAAACCAGGAGGTTTATGCTTTAGTGATAGTAAACAGCAGGATAACTTACAGTTGAGTTATTATGATTGCTTTTCACTTACTGACTCATGCCCAACGATATTGCTTTTGTTGTTTTTGGTGTTCATTTTTGTGTTCGTTTTTTGAGGGTTCTAATTATTGACTGTTATTCCTCCCTAGGGTCAACACCATCTGAAGCCGTCAGTAACAGAACAGAACGTGTATTACACCATTTGCCGTGTGTTTGAAAAACATGGTGCCACTCGTCTTTCCACTCCTTTACTACTACCAAAAAATGAATTGTATCAGAATACAGAAATGTGTGTGACATTGATGGACCATAGCGGAGGACTGGTTACATTGCCCTATGACCTTAGGGTAAGGACTTTATAGTTTTATATCATGATTTCATTCCACAAACTCTGTGATAGAAAAGGAGATGTGTGGGAAATTTGGAGAAACTCAATTTTAAAAAATCTAGATAAATATTGTTTGACCTCTTTTAATACTTGCAATTTATATAGCACTTCATAAAGAACATATAAAGTATTTTTCATTATTGTTTTTTCATTAAATCATTGACAATATTTAATTTAATTTGATTGGAATATAATACTTCTGTTTCACTCTCTTTGAAGGTTTCTTTTGCACGTTATGTTGCAAGAAATAACATTACAAGATTAAAAAGGTTAGAAATATAATTTCACATATCTTTGCATTATCATAACTACCTCTACTTAAAGAACAAGAATTTGTATATATATAAATCAAATTTTCCTTCTTCCCATATTTTTATTTCTGTAACCATGTACTTGAACATTTTTTAGAAAGAAAATATGATAATATGTAAGCCCCATTCCCGGCAAAATTTCACTAAAAGAATTTTTTCAGAAAAAAATGCATATGCATTACTCTAATTATTATAAACCATGGAAAAATAGTGGCATAAATTTTAGTTTTACACAAAAGGATAAAAAATAATGAGATATAGGGACTTTTTCTCATAGGAGATTACCATATTCTTAACGACTTCTTCGTTACTAGGCAAATTCAGAGGTTGTAGATTGCATCCACTGGAATGCTCTCACTTTTGTGTATACTTTGTACATTCAATAAATTGCACCCTCTCTAATGAGACTAGTTATTGTACTGCGGTCGATCGGGTAGGCCTTAGATATGTGTGTTTAATTGTCAAAATCTTGGTCAGAATAATTTTTGTTAACAAATTTGAATTAATTCCAATGAAGTGTTATATGTCTCAAGTGTCAATACTAGCAACAGAAAATATCATGTCGGCTGTTTTTATGTCTGATAACAGAACCTAAATCGAGTAAAGCTACACCTAGACTAGCAGTGTTGGGTAGGCTAAAATGTCTGGAACACAAATTGTGTGGAACACAAAAAGTCAAATTTCAGTCTTATTTTACATTTTTCCATGTTTAGGAATGTCTGAATTCAGTTGAACTAGCAATTTTGTATTATATTTATAAATCTTTACAACATAATTATATGGCAGTCATCCACGTGAGCTAACAGAATGTTCATTTGACATCGTGAGTAGTACGCAAGGTACCCTGATTCCAGATGCAGAGGTGTTACATGTCGTTACAGAGATAATTAACGAGTATCCATCGTTACAGGTGGGCAGAACCTTTCATATGGTGTCTCAAAATTCACTCATTCATATCTCCAATATCTTGCAAGGTTATACAGGGCTTTTTATTATTATTTTTATTTGTATTTTTATATATAGCCCACATATTTAATTATGGAAGAATTGCTCAAGGCACTTTTTTCCCTGGTCATTGGATACAGAATCATTACCATCATCATCATACACAACGTGCAACCTCCTCCACTCCCTTAAGAGTATTCCTAGTTATGCGTGTAATCAGCACTACTAATTTCATTTCGAATCAATCTCCTCCTACCAGGTACCCATTTATACACCGGGATGAAAAAAGGCAAATGCATTTTAAGTGTCTTGCCCAAGAACACAGACAGTGTGATGAGCTTTGGACTTGAACCCCCAACCTTCCAAATTTAAGCCCAAGGCTTTACATGCTGTGCCACATGCTCCTTTCAATATACATATGATTGAGATACTGGAATTCCTATAAAAACCTGTAATCAAACATACTAACCTTTTATTATTAACCTAGTGTAGTAAAAAAATATTTAAGCATTTAGTCAACAAATTCTTTGTTTTCACAGGCTCGCAACTATTTCATTCATATGAATCACACACTCTTGTTAACAGCCGTCTTGAATCACTGTGGGATTCCTGAGAACAAGCATAGCGCTGTGTACAGCATTCTTAGTGATGCCAAAGTTGAAAGGTTAACCAAAGTACAGATCCAGACAAGGCTTGTTAGTCTATCAATCACAGAACAACAAGTAAGCCATGTTTATTAATTTTGTTCTTATTATGTATAATCTCTAGTAGCATACATATACCTAACTACTTAGCTATATCTGTTTCATATTGTACTGGGTTTGTGGATGGAAAAATCCAGACTATTTTTTTCTTTGATAGTTTTTGATAGATATAACAATAAATCTAAAGCTTTGTCTACACTATCAAATTTCATGTGACAGAAAAATGTGATGTGCCCATATTTTGTGGGTACGATGACGTCATATCACATACTACCAAATTGTACCAAAAAAAGTTGAACATGTTCAACTCTTATTTTCCATCACATTTTATGTGACGCTTTTTTGGATAAAATTTGATAGTGTAGACAAAGCCTAAGGTGGTTGTAATTTTATTGCAATTATATAAGTAATGTTAATGATATTAAAGTAATAATAGATTGTATCTTTGAAAAATAAACAGTTTAAAAAAATTTTATTTGTTCAAAATTCAACAGTAGTACTACAGTATATAAATAAATCAAGTAGACAGAATTACATAAAAGAATCAGTCAATTACAAAGTGAAAGAGTTAAATAATCACTTAATAATAGTAATATTGATATATGAGTGCGCTTTCTTATATGTTTTAAAAGATTAAAATCAAAAATGTTTTCATAAATATCCATTAAATTTTGTTTCTTTTTTAGGTTAGTAATTTATACATGTATGTTGAGATGGAAGGCCCAATAAGCCAGATTAATAGGCAGCTAAAACTGGTGTGTAAGGGCAAAGGACCAAATGCCTCAATGGCTAAGCAGGCTCTGCACGAGCTGGAGACGGTCATAACAAATGCTCAAGTGCTTGGAGTAAGAGCAGAGGTGAGTTTGACGTGATTTTGTATCTTGCAGTGGTGGATTCAAATGGCGGGTTCGGGAGCCCTAAATTTTTCAAGATTATAAATAAGTAGAGAGAAAAAGAATCTTATATTAAAAAGTCTGAGAGTGCCATTTTTGGCTGTCAAGAGGTGCCATAATCAAATTTTCTTACCTCAGCCTCAAGCATAGTGGGGCTGAGGTGGTCTTAACACCTTATCTGTGAAAGTTCCTCCCTGGGCCCCCTCTACTTAAATTCCTGGAACTGTCACTGTCTTATAAATACTTGAATGAAACTGATAGAATGCCTAACATGAAGCCAGCTTTCTCATTCCCTTTTTATTTATGAAGGAAAGCTTACCAATGAATGGTCTTTGAGTCTATTTTGTGATTACTTCTGTATAAACCAATACTTTTTCCATGTTTTCTTAAGTGCAAACCCGCAAAGAAAATAGAACTGTCCATCTCAAGGCACTAAATGATGAAGTTCACATCATTTTTTTCCAGATAAAGATTTCCTTGTCTCTCGTTTACAATGTTCACCTTTATTCTGGTATAATGTTCCAATTTGTTGCCAATTTACGTCGTAAAAAAGGCAAAAGTGGAATGGATGTACTTGCTGCTGGAGGCAGATATGATAAACTAGTAAGTTTTATTTTTTGAATTTATTTTGTGCTTATCTTAAACCTTATTGTAATGGTTTTATTTAGACATCTAACTGTGTTTACACTAATTACCGAAAACTTATACAAATTATATTAAGAAAATGACTCTTTAACAATTAAAAAAATTAATATAAACCAACCTGTAGGAATTCTCTTGATTTATTTTGTGGCTGGTTGACTACCATTATTAGTTAAATGTTAACCACTTGCAATTCAATTAATTTATTTAAAAATGTAATAAAATCAATATAAATATTTGGGTATTACAATGTCAGTTTACAATTAGGAGAATGGAAGTGCAAGGTAATATTAATAAAATACCCTTAAGCAATCTTAAGTGTGGTTTCCATAAAATTGCTACACGGTCACTACAGTGTTTTCACTGCAATCTTTGCACTAATTAGCTGTCCCCAATGCAATCGGGAACCCTCCCTGATTCAAATGACCAGTGTTGCCAAAGGAGTCGGTGACAGCGTATAGTGTGTAACAATTTTTATGGAAACGAGGCATAATAAAGATAATCTTGTAATCTTATCAAGATTGCCTCAAGAAGATTGTTATATGTTTTCTCTACAGATACCTTTATTCAGACATGCTGTGTCCACGTCATTGCAAAGTTTGCTCTGCCCTTGTGCTGTTGGGGTTAGCATTCACTTAGAGAAGATTGTAGTAGCTGCTTTACAGGACTCAGATGAGGTTGGTAGATGACAACAATTCTGATTTGTGAATATATTTTGTTGTATTGTTTATTACTAATATTAATGTAGAGTAGCATTTTTGTACATTGTCATGAATTCCTACTTGACGTATTTCCCAGCGGTAAAGAAATGACTCGGAATCCCTCTCAAATAAACTTTTATTCTGTGTAAGCTCCAACAAGATTCCGGTCTAACAACAACACCAAATATTTACATTAACATCTGTTTCAAAAAAGCTCAAGAAAGAAAAACCTGTTATCTTATAACATGAACCCTATAATTCCAGAGTATTCTATATTACCTAAGTTCCTCTTTAGTCACATTACATCATAATTAACCAATAGGCTTCTTGCTCCTACAGTACTCAGTATCTAGAAACTTCCAGATATTTCTCTTGGATTCCACATGGTCTCTTGTGTTCCTATAATTACCAATGTGGTTTACACTGTTTGTTTGGTCAAATAAATGTTATTCCAGAATGTTGTATGTATTATATATGTTAGACTAAGCCAATGAATGGTAATTTATTACATACATGTAGGTGAGACGAAATTAATTTGAACTGTTTGGTGCACAAATGTGCAATGATATTATTGAATTTACACACTGCCACCATGCAGGATGACTTAACCGAATTGTGCTATTTGCATTGGGATTTTATTCCTGAGCGCCTCTTTGCTCAGTTTAATCTACAGCACAGTTTTGGTAATGTGCAGACTGTTCACATTGAATTTCTTTGGTCAAAATAACCAGGTTCTCTACATAGCCAGTTTAACCAAAACAGGTCCAGTGTAAACATCAGGACTTTAAGCAAGATTTTTTTCAATTTTGGCAATCTTTGCTTAGAATGTGTTCTTTTATACATTATATTTCATCAGGTAATTTTTAGTGTGCTTATATTGAAGAAAACAAATAATGAATGATGGGTCAGTCTGAATTATCACATGACCTTGTGGGAACTTCCTCTGTGTAAACATAATCTTTTATAAACTACCATTTCTTATGCATTTTGCAGACTCCTAGTTCTTGTGATATTCTAGTATGTGCAATTGGTAGTAGCTGCTCAATGAAGGACAAGTTGAAATGTGTTCGTGACCTTTGGGCCGTTGGGCTCAAAGCAGATATTCTTTGTGACACGTTGCTGGTAAGAAATCTATTTTTTGAATACTTACCAAGATAAACTGACTATAAATTGCCATTGTTTCTTTAAATGATTTCCCTACAAGTGCAATAGAACCATCCATCTCAGGTCGCTACATGCCGTAAGAATTAAGTGGTATTTATTTATTCAAGTCAAGAGATGGCTGAATCTTTAATTTTTCCTCGAGTCTGACATGCCGTTAAGGGACAACACATTTAGGCTTCTTAATATATAAAGCTCTGTCGACACTATTACATTTTATGTGACAAAACAAATCTGATATGCCCATATTTGGGTGTAATATGACATCATGCCCATATATGGGCACATCACACGCATTTGTCATGTAGAATTTGATAGGGTGGACCAAGCTTAAGAATCCTGGACTCAACCACCTGGCCAGTGTTCATTTGCCAAGACAGATATAAAATGGTTAAAAATGTCTTTACAGATTATTATCATGATGATCATTGTATTAAAAAAAAAAATTAATAATAAAAAGAGGACATCTAGGATTATTGTAAATCTGTCATTGGTATTATAATCATTATGATCATGTATTTTTCTGTATTAATAGGGATTAGAAGAAATCCAGGAATATTGTAAATCTGTTGGAATAACTCACATGGTGCTAATTAAGGACTTAGAAAGTCAGAAAGTGAAGGTAAACAAATTAACCATTTTTCGATAAACTGTACCTGTAGTTCCTTTAAAAAAAAAAGGGTTTCATTTTAATTTTCACGATCATTGTTTTGATTGGACTATCAATTTGCTTGCATCAATTCCAGGTCAGGTCAATTGAGAATGAGAAGAATCAGATTGAGTTTAAGGAGACAAGAGTCGACATCAGTGGACTTGTAGAATACTTCCTGCAAAAAAAATCATCTCATGAAAAAGTGTAAGATTTATATACTGTATTTTTTAATAATTTGACACTTTATTGGTTCATCATATAGAATGATGATATTACTAATGGTTCAAGAAATCAGATCCCAATCCCCTACCCCTCCTAGTCACTGGCTTGATTAACAAGCAACATCATTCAATCAATTGTTCTATTTATATGGTGCCATCCTGACAGTCATTGCTCGTGGTGCTGTTCAAGAAAGAGTAGTGACTTAGAACTGTCAAAGAATGGTTATTACAGAGCCTTGGTTCGGCAGTGCCGAAAGATCATTCCTGTTTAATGTTTGCTCCAATATCTTGTTTTACTTGGCAAAATGTGAGCTTTAAATTCCAATTATTCATTGTTCTTGTTTTCATTTCAGTGAATCTTTAGACTCTGGAGTGTCTTGTAGCAAGTCGCCTGGGCTACATCATCAAATTAGCGCTGATTCAGTCACGATCAATGCCTCTTATAATATTCGCTTTGTACCGCAAGACAAACTGGATGCTGTTGATCGAAAGAGAATTGAGAGAAGGGTAAAATATTTTGAAAGTCTATTGATAAGATAATAAATTAAAAATATAATATAAACCAATGGACATGTAATTATATTATCAGTATAATCAAAATCTATTTATAAATCATATTTATTTAAACAGAATGGTTTATTTTTTGCTATGTTCTCATTTAGTAATTTTTTTATGATATAGATACAATCAAGAATCTCACAGCTTCTTGAAAACTTCTCTTCCAAGACTAAAGTTGAAGTTGTAGCAGTAAGTTATTCATTATTCTTCAGTTTGAATTAAGTTCCACCTCATTTAAAAGCAAGAGTAGAGATTTATATTAACTTCTATATTGATTAGGCCTAAAAAATTGTTTCACCTCCCCACCCCCCAACCAACATTCTCAAGACTTGCATGATCGAACACAATGTTTTTGACACACAATTTTCATCATTTTCAAGTAGGCCTAGTTTAGTACGGATAAATTATCATTTAAAAAAAAAAAAAAAAAAAAACAATCTCGGCATCTTATATTTTGTGAAAAAATGGGAAAATGTGTTTTTTTTTTTTTTTTTAACCTTGGGGTAATCTTTCCAAAATTCTTTGGAATTCAGGAGTGGTACTGGAGGGCAAACAAACAATTTTTTTAAAGCCTTATATTATTATTATTATTATTGTATTGATTGTAGCTGATATGTAAAATATACATGCTCACACCGACCTGATGTTTGTTAGTTCTGAAATTTAGGTGTTTGTTTGTTTTCTGTGACAGGTTGATTTGCCTATGTCTGTTGTTAAGAGTATGATAGCAACTTTAGATGTAAGTATTATACAAGATATTATTGACTTGTTGTAATAGTATTAATTAATTTCATGAATAAATTACCGGTATAAAATGACTATTGACATTGCTCACTAGAACAAGGGGTAAAGGTATAGGTAGGAGAATCACACATAACTTGCCATGTCATTGTGCTGAATTGCGTATGGGTGTGGTCTTGACTACTTTAACAGTCGTAGCTTGCAGACAGGTGACAGTAACAGAATGCCTAGTCAAGTCCGACCTAAACCACTGTTTTCTCATGTTGTTTTTTTTTTTTTTTCTGGAAAGCCTCTGTACGCCGATCTTGTTTATAATGTGGGGTTTTGTTTAAATTCGGGAGAATTTGACAAAAGTAATTGGATTGAAAAATTGCAAGAAAATTTTGGTGGGTCCTGATTGAATCTGAAGAGTTCATCTGTGCTTGAAAGTAATCGGAGTGCTTGCTACGACAGATGAGTTTTTATTATTTTAATTATTTTGTTTTATTTTTTTTAATTATTACCGTCACTATTGATTTGTGTATTTTTTTCTTTTTATTGTCTCTAGTTTGATAACGATGAGAACTCTTATCATGATAGTGTATTTCACTTGATGGAGAAACACCAAAAATACAGAAAATACCTGAAAGTTATCTGCGATGAACTGATGGAGATCAAGATCGAGACGAAGTAGGATTTTTGTTTTACGTATTTACTATTGTTCAAGTCTCACATGGTCATGTGATGTTCTCATGTAGTCACATTGTAATCTCACAAAGCCACATGATAATCTTTGATTTATTAGGATTAGACAAGTGTTTAATGCCATGTTTTGCCTGCTTCTTGCGTTGTGGAACCCAGTTCAAGCTAGCGTCTGCTTTTAATTGGAGTCTGGTCTCTGGTCTTCAACTAACTCTTGCACTGAGAATTAGGCGGGTTGAAGAAATGTTTGTATTCATATGTACTGTATTATTTATTATATGCTAGAGTTGAACATGGTTGCACTGCACTGTGGCTGCTACGGGTCTCCAGGACCAAGTCCATATTTCCAATTTCCAGGACAAATAAATATAATATCGTAGATGTGGTCTTCTCATAATTTTGATCAATATTTATGTTACAAACTAACTTTATTATGAAATCTATTTTCTGTTTTGCTGTAGGGTGACAGATGTTCTTGTCCTGTACACATACAAAGACAGGGAAGAGGGTTACAAAGTGGTCATATGAGCCATTACTTAAAAAATTGATTGACAGAACAGAGTCTGATAGAGAAATCTAGTTGACGTTGATTCCTGGCAATCAAAAGATGTAACCAATAGCTCAACATAACTTGCAAGACTTCACAAATGAATACTGTTACCTGTGGCCACTAAAATCTTGAAGTGCCTAACATGATGTTGATGATGAGGATGAGCAGTTGTGCCACTGGGAGTGTTGGGGTGGTCAGAGGGTGAATTTTCTCACTGATCATGACTGGACCACCGTTGTCTGATACCACAACAAAGTTGTTGGACCAAAAATATTAATTTGCCTACCCAGATAACTTTACTTTGATCGCCAATTCCTAAATATGTGTTCTAAAAGCATAATTTTGGGCCATACTTAGCCGCAGAAATCTCCTAATGAACCCTACGAGGGATTTTTTTCTAGGACTTAGGCCGAGGTTGTGGGTTCAGACACATCTGTTGCCAAATTTCAGAAGCACACCACTGAAGATAATGATGAGGATGAAAACGATGACGAAGCTACAAAAGAATGTTTTTAATTTTCAGGGAAATTACCTTTAGGGCATTATTTCTAACCGTCAGAAAAAAATGTAAAGATTATTGCTGTAAAATGCTAACCAAACATAAAACCCATCCAGTATTTAACTTGAAACTTCTGATTGAAATCCAGTACTCTATTTATGACCTACCTACAATAATTATCTATTACTAGAGGAAAAAAAACGTTTCAACCTATGTACAGTACTGGTATCAGATGCTACTGATGATTGTCATAGATGATGATGATAAATCGAGAATGTGTACCTACATTCTTTTACTTGTACAGATATTGGTGTGAATTTCAGAGACAGGGAGCATGTGTTTGTTATTATTTTACAATACTTAATGTATGCCTAATAACAGTAACCCTATACTCTAATAGTAACCCATCCTAAAAATCAAACAAAGGGATAAAGACCTATGGTTTTAATTAAGATGATTATGGTACTTTTTAGTAATCAACCCTTTGTTCAAAAACAAGAAGCTGGCATAGCCAGTAGTGGGACCAGGAAAGGTTGGGAAGAATGGCATGAAAAGGCATGAAATTGTAACCTGAATGGGAATGATTGTGCTACAAAATCAAGAAGAAATTTTCCTAGCCTAGTATTAGAATGTATCATCTAATGTTGATAGATGTTTGATTTTTCAACTGACACCGTGACTTAAATTTAGAGGTAGCTACACAATAAGCAATACTAATATATTTAAATAAACACAAGAATATGTATACAATTTGTTGAATCACAATTAACGTACTGTACCCTGTCCGTGTACATGGCTTAAATTTATTATTCAAATTAATTGAAACCATGTACAGGAGCATGGTAGTTTATAAAAATTATAGTTGTCTGGGACTACAGTATATATTATTTGTATATTAAAACAGCATTCCATTCCTGTCCAACCTAAAGTGTTTCCAATTAACACAAATGAGTTCCTTTGAAATGTTTTTTTTTATTTCACCATGACATTTATATGACAGTCTTTATCTATTAGTACAGTATAACCTTACTGTAGCTTTGTAAATTTTATTTAAATTTATATTTATTAATTTTGGATTAAAATATAGACAATTATTCCTATTATATGTATAATTTTAAATCAGATTTGCTCTATAAATTGCCACAATATAGTATTTGAGCAATAATTTAAAAATGAATTTCTTATTTATAGAAGTCTGCCCGGGTTATCAAATTTTCTTTGACAAAAATCTGTTGTATGCCCATATATATATAGTCATGATGTTACTTTTAAATTTTGTGCTGAAGCTTATCATCCATTATGTGTAGAATTATTCTAGAAACCAACTCATTCTATTTTATCTATAGTATTTGCATTAATAAAATGTATCTTACAACAAAAGTAATAAATTTTTATGTTTAATTTTCACAGAGCATTCATAATTTAAACTGTACTCCTTAGTAGGAAACACATACTTTTACTAGCTAAAAGTAAATTCATAATTAAAATACTGTACAAATTTAAAAATTGGAGGTTTTGGTTGACACTAAAGCAAGTACTGTATCTAGAAATTACAGGGCCTAGAACATGGGAAGACAGACAAGTTTCACAATGGAAACTTTGAATACAGTGGAGGATTCAAAATGGGCCCAGTCGCCATTATAAAAAGGGAGAATAAAAGAAAATTGGGTTCAAATTTGTATCTAGGAATTACAGGGTTTAGTACAGGCGAGACAGACAAGTTCCACAATGGAAACTTTGAATACAGTGGCGGATTCAAAATGGGCCCAGTCGCCATTATAAAAAAGGAGAATAAAAGAAAATTGGGTTCAAATTTATGTCTGAGGTTGCCATTTCGAGGTGCTATAATCATAAATTTTCTTCCCTCAGCCCTGACCATGGTGGGTCTGAGGTGGCTAGACTCTATCTCTGAAAGTCCCTCCCTGGCCCCTCTTTGAATTCCTGGATATGGCACTTGCATTATCAATTTATTAAGGCAAGCATACAACAAGAGATAGACAACATTACTGCTTATTTGTTTATTTAATGCACACATTCCAAGATTCTAGACACCCTGTTCTTACATCAGACCAGAACATACCAGGTCCTCTAGACTTTGCTTAAGCCCATTCCATATATGAATTCTAAAAGTCTGAGGGGAGATGGGGGAGGTTTATACAAACCAGGTAAAACATACAGGAATTGAAATATTAAGGACACCTGTGGCTAAATGGATATACAGTATCCCAAAATAGTAAGCATTATTATTGCACAAAGTAACTAATAATAATATCTCATCAAAAATAATAGAATTGCAAAAGGTCCGACTGTCCTGATTTGGTATGTACCCAATAAAACGTTTAGGGGACGCCCTATTTTTGAACACCTTTTACGTTCTATTGAAGGATGCCCTCTAGTTTGTGGTAGTACTTTGTGATAGGATTGCATTTCAACAAAACCACAAGAGTCGGACCTCTTGCAGTTTTATACTCTTTGGTCTCATTTTCAACAATTAATCCAATAATCTCTAAACATTTTCCTTTCAACCATTTAAAGAAACCACTGTTGTTACTGTACTGTACTTCCCACGCAATTTTACCTTTAACTAATAACTTTGGCAAGCAAAAAGCTTTGTATATCATCTACCCAGAATATATGTAGCAAATTGCATAATTTATGACTAATGCTATTTTGCAATGGTCCTGAATGTTAACAGTGGAGGATCCTATGGAAGACCAGAATGGAAACTTCCGATGACGACCTGTTGTCGGATGCCTTGAGGTTTCTAGGAATATAAATATTCAATTGCTAATGTCACCAAAAATAATGTGACTACAGTTCCAGAAGCCAGATTTATCAAACTAGAAATCACCTTAAATTTGTCTTAAGTCCATTTTTTTTGCTTAAGTCCAATTTATCAATATGGCTTAAATTTAAAATTAAAAAGTCGATTGTATGCCTGCGCCATCTAAGACGATTTTTACGCTAAGATTTTGCTAACATGGTTTGATAAATCATCTGAAGTTATTTGCTTAGGGACATCTTATTTTTTTTTGACTTCAGACATTTGCTAAGCTGAGATTGATAAATCTCGGGCCTGGTATGGTGAAACAAAAAATGTTGCCATCCTAAAAGCTCTTGATCCCACCAGGTTTCACTCCTAGACTCTACCAGAGGCCTAAGGCGGCCCCTTGGTTCAGGTGCCATCGGGCTTGTAGGCCCCATGTCAACAAATTTCTGGAGCAATGTACATCATCTGCTTTTCCCTCTATTTCCCCCACCCACAACCATAATACAGTGAAGCTGAGGAAAATTAATTTAGGTTTAATCCTAGATTGAGAAACATTTCAACCGAAGATGCATCATAACTCTGATGGGCCTGCTTTTTTTAAAGTAACTATAGTTTCGGCGCATAGCTTCATCAGCTCACAGATTTTTAGACTGACTTCTATCGAATTGCTAGCACGTAGTTCTTCCCGAGCCCATGCAAGCTTCTCGCAGACACCTTCCATCGAATCATCCACTACTGCCTGAACTTTTGACGATAGTTCATCATTGTTGCTACGGTGTGTTGGTAAACGTTGATTGCGTTCGTATGGTACTTTAGGTGATTCCAATTTCCTCTTAACAGCTGAGGTTTCTGTTACACGCTCCGATCCGTTTATTGGACCGTTGTGAGCTACTTCATGAGGGCGTTGACCTTCTTGAACTATTGACCTTGCCGCTGCTTCACTTAGAACTGAAAATAATTTTCAATACAAAAGTATTATTGATCCAAATCTACTTCTTTTATTTTTCTTGTGGGTAGCAATAACAGCAAAGATGTCTTGACGATCTTATCATTCAGTGCCGTATCTGGAGGGCGCCCAGGCCCCAAAAATACCTCACCCCTGCTACATTCTCCCCCATTAAAAATATCCAAAACAAAAAATCATGGCTAATATATAGTTAAAAATAACCGAATATCACCTTATTTTGCGACCTAATGGCCTTCACTTAATCACCAATCCCCACGCAACTGTCACTGTCAGGTCTCTTATACACATCTAGATGTGTATAAGAGACAGGATTATGCCAATTTAATCATTCCAATTATATTTTACTTACCTGGGTTATCTTTGGCATGTTCTGTATCTAGTTCATTACAGGCAACACAATAATCTTTGTTTTGCTTATCACGTAATAAAATTGTCTGTAATAAAGGGAAAAATACAGGAAAAATTTTATTAATATAATCAATTTGATTTATCGGTAGCATAAGAAGCACTAGACATAAAATGCTGTAAGTTATACTTGCCAGGCATGTGGAACAACTTGTTCCGAGCATCTTGTACCCTTTTAAAAGGTAGTCGCCCATCAGTTTACTAATTTTGTCGGATCGTTCCCGTTTAGCTTGGATAACTTTCATTTCTGCTTCTGTTGGAGGCTGCCAGTCATCAATTTCTGCCATTTTTCTATTTTTCAAAAATAAAATTTAAAAAGACGACAAAGTTAACCAGCAGTAAAGTATACTATTAGGCCTAGGCAGGAGCCTATATATAATTTACATTAAAAATAATTTTGCTATCTTTATTCAACAAAAAAAAAATGTCATTGCAGTTATCAATAATTAATGTACTACTTGTGACATTAATTTACAAAAAGATCATTTACGAATTACAAAATTACATTTAATTATTAATATATTATTATGAGAGCACTAACTATAAATAAAAGGTAATTCAATAATAGACGGCGTTCAACCTACTAGACATTAAACGAAGCCTTAAAATAGAGCTTTAGCAGTCATGGTGTAAATACTAAGCTAGACCTAGGCTAGACGTTGACAGTTGTGGCGTGCATTCACATTCACACTCGGTCCGAGCAGAGACGAGCATGTCGCCCTGCCGAGGCCTAGCAAAAAACATTTCATGGGGGATTCTACGGTTATTTAGGAAACTAAATTGGATTAAATTCACAATTTAAATTACTTAATTTACATATATTTAAAAAAACTATTACCTTGCCAATTATTGTAATATTTATTATGACTAAATTAATAATTTATCAACTCGCGATTTTCTATGAGTGTTGTCACAGTGCAGGTCGAAGTCAGTCATCGCGAGTTTACCAAACTGCGCCCTCTATTGCCTTATACTTTATTTATGTTTTTTTTATGCAAGTCACCAAGACCTTTTTCAACGTTACAAAGTTTCCTTTTACATTATCAACAGAACTTTTACTACAGTAATTTATTGTAAAAATATTGATGAAGTTACTCTATACTCTATCAGTTTCTAAAACATACTCCAAACATATCGCAGGCAGGGGTAGCACTCATGTGAACAACTTCAAACTTGTTATTTCATAAACAAAACATTGGATTGTGGGTAAGTACTCATTCATAAACCAATGATGGATTTTCGCGCGGAATCTGACGGAAATTGATACACAAGCAAGTAGTAGTAGGCCAAGCCCATGCTATTCCTTTTATAAGTGGTTTTATACATCCAAATTTATATTTTCATTTAGAAGATGATACGCTGGATTCATCGTCGACAATTTTCTAGTTGCAAAAGTAGTAAGTGATTAGGACAAACAACCATTTTGTTAGTATGTTATGCAGTTGCAACAAGTGCCGGTATGGTAGTGCCGTGCCAGTGCAGTGGGTTATTTGGTTGGTTGGTTGTTGGTCGCGGTCGGTTAGGCTAGCTTTGCTGGTGTTGGTTTAGGTCTACTTAGGCCTTTTACCTCCTCCAGGCGACTGTGCTAGTATTTGGCAGAGCAAAAAGCCAACCGTATTATTCTGAAAATGCAAGGAGGGTTGATGGATGTGCTGTGCAAGGAGGGTTGATGGATGTGCTGTACAGATCATATCTACCCAAGTCTAGAATTTAATAAATATATTTTACAGAAGAAAAGTCCCAAATATTTTACCGGATAAGGTTGGAGTGCGCCCTCACTAAATCATCTCGAAAATGGTGTGTAAACGAGCAGGCGTTCTGCCGGCTAAATATCCAGTCTTTATTATATGACTTATTTACTAAAATTATTTACATGTTTATAACAAATATATGTTATTTATATTATTTTATATAACTCCATCCACAAGTACAAATTTATTTTTTTTAATAACATTTTGTTGTTGTACACTTCAATTTATTCATGATGTAAAAGAAGAATGTTTGTTTATTTCCACAGATGTACTTAATGACGTGCCTATATATGATACCATCATCAAATCTTTTAATTGCTATCAACATGATGAGCACGAGGTGGATGGTGTGGAGCCCGGTATTGTCGTACCTCCGTTTGTCTGCAAGTTCTGTCCAAAAAGTGGACAAGGACACATTGCAGCCATCGCCGATGAAGATGGTGTTGTCAGGCTCCTTGATACTAGGGTCGTCAATAAGTCTATCATGAAAGGTAATTCACATTTGCATCCCATATATTTACCCCCTCACCTTTTTAAAGGGTTTGACCCTGCCCTAAGCAGCACCTTGGTTTCAGTGCCATAT
>NW_022754099.1:281023-288747 GCF_011630105.1 Anneissia japonica
GGAGGGGGAGGGGGTTGATGATAAAGCAAAACAAAGTGATATGAGGTGATTTTTAATGTAATTTTTTTGCTTTTGAGATTTCCAGTGAGGGGGCGGGGGGCGCGCCACTGGGAAGCACAAGCTTTTTTTTTGGAGGGGTGGCGCGTCCCCACTGCGTGGTTTAGTCCACCAGTCAAACTTGTTTTCCCCCTGTCAGAATTTATATTAAAATCATTAATTTATATGCATTTCTAAAATTGTAGAAGACTGTACAATTCAATACTAGTCCCCTCCCCCTCTCCCAACCATAAATTTTTCTAAATTATATAAAAGATGGAAGAAAGAAAAAGAAAATTATGTTCAAAGTCTTTGAGTGCTTTTTCTAGAGGTCCAATAATCATAAAATTTCCACCTGAGAGCCTAGGTGGTCTAGACCCTTCATCTGTCAAAATACCTCCCTGGGCCCCCTCTATTTTGAATTCCTGGATCCATTACTGAGTCCTAATTAATTATAGAATCTTAATCATTGTATAAAATACTGGCAAAATGGAGTAGTTGCATAATATGTCTGTAAAAAAAAAATATCTAAAATGAAATATTCAGTTTCAACCTGAGTCTTTGTTAACTTACTTTTCACTGTAGCTTTCACAGCACACAACAATGCAATATTTGATCTAGCATGGGTGAATGATTCAGCTAAGCTTGTCACTGCATCAGGTGATCAGAGTGCTGTAGTCTGGGATATTGAAAAGCATGTCTCCATAGCAACAATGAGAGGGCATTCTTGTAGTCTCAAGTCTGTCGCAGTGAGCAAGTGTAACAGTAACATACTTTCGACAGGAGCACGAGATGGCAATGTGATGGTTTGGGATTTGCGGTGCAATCAAAGAGGTACGTATTCTGTATTCTTGCGCCATTTATTTCCAGTTCTAGGATAAAGTAGAAGCTGAGTCTAGATTTTTGGTATTTTGTGTCAGTCCGTCTTAAGCTACATTTACACTGGACATGATAATGACACGACAAAGGGCCTGTTTCTGCTGAGCAAAAAAACGTGATTTAAACGATTATTAAAAAACACATGTTTTTTCACCAGTAGAAACAGGCCACAAAACAAAATCACAGTTAGGAATGCGTTCTAAAAATGCGTGTTTTTACACACATTTGTTATAGGGTTCGCGTTCAGAAAACGCGTGTTTTTTGGTAAACATTTCTGCTGCAACGCAATACCGTGTTAGTCATGACCCGTCGGTGACCCAAATTGACCTCTTCGTTGGTTTGATGGCTCGTCTGCGGAAAATTCAGGGCGAAGAAAAGAATTAAAATAATATTTATGACGTGCTTGAAGATCATACCATTCTTTTTTCATACTTTCGTGGTGTGTTGTTTACTTCTTCCCCAGCATGCGCTGTAGCTTACAAGAAGTTAGGTCAGCTTCAACTTCCATTGGTGACCGTCATTTAAGCTCTGCCCACCTGCCAATGCTCGCATTTACCGTGTTTTTATTAGTTGCACTTTTCACTAGAAACGTGTTCAGAAGGAATTTAACCGTTTATAAAAAAACGTGTTTTTGGCGTTTGGCGAAACACGCCCAAAGGCACGATAAAAATGCGCTAAGTGTTGAAGAATATAAACGATGCGATATGTCGTGTAAATGCAGCTTTAGGCAACACCAATGGGTTTTTTTTTTGGCCTTATTAACAGAGGGGGTGTGCATGCAATTTGCTATGATGAATTACATAGGTGAGGGAGTGCTCCATTTGGAACATTTTATTTTTGTTTTACTCCAAAAAATCAATAATAAATTATACTTACTTAAAAGCTTAATTAATTTGATTAATTATTTCCTTTCACAGAAAATGGTAGCTATGCTCCGGTAAAGATTATTCACTGTGCACATACGGATCCTGCGGTATTAAAACCACCGAAAATAAAGCGAAGACGATTGAGTCAAACAAAGCCCTCACGTGATTCCCAACAAAGCGTCACATCAGTTATCTTTCAAGAGGAGAATTTCCTGCTGACCTCTGGAGCCACTGATGGGTAGGTCATCTTTACGATAACTCATAGCATGCCTTGATATTTCATATAAGATTTCTCCTGAAATTTATAATAGTATTACTTGTACTGATACTGCAGGTATAAGTCAAGTAGGCCAACCCAGTGTAGGATTATAACACTCCATTAATTTATAATAACCACGGCACTCTGCTTATGGTCATATACGGTTATGGGTATGGATCAATATTATATAAATTATATGTTAATAGCTATATTATTCATTATATATCATATAAACCAGGGGTGGGCATAAAAATCGGTCGGAGGGCCAAAGTGTATTTTTGATTTAACACCGAGGCCGCACCAAAACGTTGATGTTTCCAGTGAGCTTCCAAAAACCTCCAAGTTCTGCTTTTACACCTCTTCATTCTCAGTTTTATTGTTACTTTTTACATATTATCATTGTCAGGCCATAAAAAACATGGTGTTTTTTTAGCCAATGTTTCTTGGTGGCCTGCACATATAGGGTTTTTAATTCATTTTTGCGGGCCTCAAACAAAAATTGCTGTCAGGCTGCACTTTGCCCACCTATGTTTTAAACAAAAACCAATTATTATTTACAGTGCAATCAAGTTATGGGATCTGCGAAAGTCTTACATTGGAACTGCAAAAAAACCAGTGCGCCAGTTTACATATGCTGGACAAAGTTCAAGACGCCATGGTAAGTCCAACCCTCCCAAGGTCCTTTAAGTAAAGCATGTTTGAGTTTATGTAATTAGCAAAATATTTTTATATTTTAATCTTATTGAATGTATGTGCTTAATTTATATTGTAATTTGTATTTTTATCATTTAAATTGGTTTTATTTTAAATTTTTACTGATTTTAAATTTCTGTTTTGTTGAATGTTTCATTTCCATCATATTTTGTTTGTATGTAGGTTATTCCTGTCTGACCCTTGACCCTGCTTGTAGTATGTTGTATGCTAGTTGTACTGATGACATTATATATGAATATAATCTTATGTCGTCATCGTCGGATCCCATTGGAAAATACAAAGGTCATCAGAATTCCACATTCTATGTAAAATCGTGTCTTTCGGCAGATGGCAATTATCTATTGAGTGGTTCTAGCGATAATAATGCCTATATTTGGAAGGTTGGTCTCAAAAGTCTACCTTATGATTACTCAGTCATTCAGTAATATTATAATTAATGTTTAGAATAATATCCAAGTCCATATATCAAGCGCCCTGAGCATCTTACATTAGATGGATATGTGCGCTATATAAAACTACACTATTATTATTATTATTATTAATAAAGATATCAATTGATGTTTGTTTTTGTGCTGCAATAACAAATTTAAATATAAACAATATTGCCATTCACTCCATATAATGTTCAGTAGCTTTATACTTACTATTGTAATTTTTTCTCTTATTAATAATTTTATTATTGTTTTTATTTGATTATTGTTACTAATATCTGTCAGGTTGGGTCGTGCGATTCACCAGTGGTCAAATTAACCGGTCATCAGGGAGAGGTCACTTCTGTTTCTTGGTGCCCGGAGGATTTTAACAAGATAATGACCTGCGCAGACGATAATACATTCCGTGTCTGGAGATCAGACTCATCAATTCAGACCAATCAAGAATCAGGACATGGAATTGTGGGAAGGGCAGAGATTGTACCAGTGGAGATAAGAGGTTTGTTTGTTACAATCATAACAATTATTTTTACATTGGCATATATTGGATTGGGTTTCTTCGGTGTAATACACACCAAGGTTAACCCATGAGAGTCCTGAGAATTATTTCCTTCCAGTGGAGTCCTTCAGGTGGTGAATTGGGCAGTACATTGGGAGACAATCCCCTACTCTTTTCCGAATAGTGTACTGCCTTCTTTAACATGCACATGGCCATTTTGCATGCGAGGTCAACGGCTTAAACGTCTCATCCGAAAAACGGTGCGCTATTGTAACTTGTATTTCAGCCCTCCAGCTGAAACACAAGAAAAGGCAGCGATGGGAATTGAACTGGGGACCAAGAGATTTCCATGGTTCAGCGCACACTCAGTGGATAACCAGTTTAGCTGACTGACCTATCTACTTAAATTACATGGTTCATTCTGTGCAATAAGTTTCTTTAAAAGTGTATTCATTTTTCCTTGATATAGTTGGTTAATTTTGAGGAAACTGCTCAGAACCTGTAGAGTTTCTAGTCTTGTATTTTAGGCCTACAACTAGAACACTGAGTTTTTACTGCAGTGGCGAGTGTTTGGCTCAAACCGTGCTTGTGCTGATAGGTAGGATTAGATTCAAACCCATAACCTCCTAAGTTAATAGACTAGCATCATATCAATCACCCACAATGCTTGGTTGGATTCGGACACTTCAAAATAACATGTCTGGTAGAATATCACTATACCATAAATATCTTTGATTTACCATGAAGCTTATTTCTGTTAAACTAGAATATGATTTGCACAGTTTCTTTAATATTAAATTCATTTGGATACTGTTGTTACATATATTTTTTCAATTATTAAATTCAAAGAAGCTATTTGATAAATGATGTTTTTTGTTCTTTACTCTTCAAGATGTAGCAGCAAAATCATTTAAGTCATTTGGCATGTGCAGAGAAATCCACAATGGTGAAAGCAACACGCCAGTAGAGGGCATCACAGCTAATCTGCCAAAAGGAACCGCTAATTTATTCTCAGTTGTTAAGCCAGAACGACCGAAAGTATTCCGGGATGTCTCGCTTATAACATTTTTGAAATTGCAAAAAAAAGACATGAAAAAAGTAGTTGTAGACGACACATGTAATTTAAAACCAGAAAATATTGTTACTGAAAACACAAGAGAAAATTGTGATAATGTTCAGAAGTCAAACTCAATAGCACCAACACGTCCAAATTGTTTGTCAAACAAAACTCTGAAAGTAAACAAGGAAAACTCACCTGAAACTATAGAATGTCAATTAAAAATGGGTGAAATGAATAAATCAGATGAGGATGTAAGTTTAAATAAATTTGACTCGCCAAAGCGTATAAAACAGTTAGATATGAGGAACATTGTAAGAATGTATTTGTCTCCCACTGCGAATCTCCCAAACAGAGTGGTGGATTTAGAATTCAAAGGTGAAAAGGAACTCCATCAAGTTTGGAACAACACCAAGTCCGGAGACTCTCGTAAAATGAAATCTAATTGGCTGGAAGAATTCACTAAAAAGCTGGGGTCAGACTCAACGGATGTTCACGGTACCAAAGTTGTATCTAAAGGTTCTCCAAGAGTGATGAACACATTGAAGAGACCAGACTTAACCAGTCCATGTAGATACAAACGTAAGGTTCAGTCACCTGATAGCAGTGATGCATGTCTGTCACCTACCAACAGTAGACCGTCATCTCCTGTATCATCTAGGGTAAGTAATAATTAATATCTATGTTTTCTAAGCAATTAGTATACAGTAATTCTATACACTATATAGAGATTACTGTAGTGCACAAATGTACTAATTCATGAAAAATAAACTGCTACCATGACATGCTAAGCTTTGCCTAAGTCATCAACTACGACTAAAGCCTCAAATACTCCTATTTAATTTTTCTGTCAAGAAAAAATAAAACAAACTGTGTGCTAATGGAAAATTAGTGCATGATTGGGATTAGCTTCTTCTCATAAAATCACAACGCTGTTGTTACTGTGCTTTCACTTCAAGTGTAACACTGTGCAGCTGTTCCCGACGTAATCGGGATGGTTTACTGATTCAACCGACCAATTAGCGTCCCTAACAGCTGTCGGCGGTGCACACAGCGATTTTATGGAACTACCTTTTAGGGAAATATGCAGATAATATGATGTGTTTTGATTGACTTATAAAGTAAATCATTGCATTTTAGACATTTATATAATAAAAAACTTATTTAGATTTCTGCCAAACAGGTACATTTGATTTTTGAGACTTAATTTTATCGGGGTTTTTTTTTCTCATGTAGGTTACCACACCGAAAATGAGGAAGATTAGTGCCTATTTCCAACCAATTGCACAGTCATAGCTGGACATTTCTACAACTACTTTTATAATAGGACAAAAAATGAAATCTAGAGAGAGGATATCAACAAATATGTGTTTGTGATTTAGATTCTCAACAATTATTTTTAATCATTATGCTGTTAACTTTGCTGTTGATAATTGATGAGTATTAAGACAATGATCACGTACAAATGCAGTACATTTAAAATTGTTAATGTTTGTCAAAAGACATAACAAACATTTAGTTTTATAAAGGCTATTTCTCAATAATGTTTACAGTCTTATAAAGGCTATTTTCCAATAATGTTAAATATAATTATGAGCAAAATATTTATACCATGTTTATTGTTAACCTTCTGGTTAATTTTGCCGTAAATGATCGAATAAGCACCAATAGCTCTTTCAATGGTGTATCTAGGAATCTTTTAATTACTTGAGCATGATTTTTTTTTTTTTTGATGTTTGAGGCGGGGGTAGGGGTGGCGGGCTGGTATACAACATTTTAAGTGGCACCCTCAAAAATTCAATTTGAATGTATTTTCTTGTTTGCCAATTTTTTTATGATACAAAAAAAATATACTGTATTAAGACCAGGACCAGGCCTCCTTGCTTCTGCCTCTGAACACATGCTACTTTTTTAACACTTCAAAATGTTGTAAAGCTCACTACTTGAATAAGTGTTCCTTAAATAGCTTCGTACCAAAGCCTTCAAAATTGTTATAAGTGCTGTGGTGCTTATTTGGCCATTTATGCGGTACCAGCAACCAACAATATGTTAATTTATATCGTTATTATTGTTATATTGTACAAATGAATGATGACAATTTCTTGTTATACAGTTTATTGAATTTGATACTCATTAAATCATTGGAATTTGAAGGTTTGCTACAGTTTTTTTTTTTAACTTGTATTCCTGTACTTTATAAATTGATTGATTGATTGATTGCATGTGCGAGTCGAATGGCCGAGTGGTTAGCAAGGGCGCCGCAAGCTATAGCCATAATATTGGCGATGGTTCAAACGGCACGCTCGCCTATGGTTCTGGTGGTAGAAGGTTCTGGTGGTAGAACAAGTTAAGGTCTAAACCGTATATAATGTATACAATGGCTCGTGTGCACTATAAAGAACCCAGTACATCTTTCAAGACGAGCAGGGGGATACCCTGGTGTACTGGAACAGACAGCCCCTGTGGTGGACGACGAGAGTTGCTGGTACCGGGTTACCGGGTAGCAGACACGAAGGGATCCTTAGGGGTGAAGAAAGTCATTGATCGAGTTCCTAGTCCACATATCAAGCGCCCTGAACATCTTACATTAGATGGATATGTGCGCTATGTAAAACTACATTATTATTATTATTATTATAGGTCTACTGATAATATAAACTACTACAGTCAGATGTGGCTTTCTGGGACTGGGGGCTCTTTTTCCTGGTCGCCAATTCCATTGTGGACCAGGATGTCCAGTTAACAATGAAATAAATGATATCCTTATTAAACACTGTATATGTACCTTTGATGATTTATATTTATACATATTGTATATAACAAATTTGATAAGCAACAGCTAAAAAGTAAAGAGCAAGAAATAGGACCAGAGCTTTTGGACACCAGTTCTTCAGTGGCAAGAGAGTGAGGGTAGAAAAAGGCAGAAAGTATAAAGCGAGAAGCCATGCAAGTAATTATAATATAAAACAATATATATAAATAT
>NW_022754099.1:288919-313146 GCF_011630105.1 Anneissia japonica
TATATATATATATATATAACGTAAAGGAACAGTTATGTTGGCATTATAGGCCTTTAAAAAAATAACTTATAACTTTTAACTTTCATAAAAAGAGCAACTCTACTTAAACTACTAGCTTGGTTTACGTGTGGGTGTTGCCCATGTACGTACAAAAGTTGCTCTTATGACCAAATGACTTCATCCATATTTGGTATTACTTGACGTCACCAAATTGTTTATTAATGATTTGACTTTCAACCAATCAGTTAAACTGCTGAGCGATTATCAGTTAATTGTCGCGCGCGACGCATGTGCGATCGCGACACGCATAGCGTTCCAAAAACTAAAAGAACGCTACCAGCGCACATAAATCAACCGATAGTTCTGTTGTAAAGATGTCGGACGTGGTGACTTCAGACGTTGAAAGAGATCACACAAAAGAGCTTGACAATGTCAAAGAAGAGGTAAGCGACAGATTCGAGTGGCCAAGAAGAAGTAGAAAACGGCGCAAACGTACCGTCATTGCCCCAGACCAGCTAAACAAATTAGAGTCATTGTATTCCTTAGAGACATGGCCTACCAGGGAAAAGAAAGAAGAATTAGCAAGAGTCATTGGTATGTCAACGCGTTTCGTAAACATATGGTTTCAAAATAAGAGATCTCGCATGAAGAAACTGGTCCAAGAACAAACTGAACTGCACAAAATCAAGAGAAGAAAACCAAACGAACACGAGAACAGCGAACGTGATCAATATGAATCAACATCAGATATCTCTAAAAAAAATAAACCATTTCGAAGCTCTGGAGTTTTACAAAAGATCTTACCAAAGCCAGAAGAGCCTGATCATCCTAAAAAACCTGACACGTATGTTGAATCCCAAGACAGAAAGGGGAGCACGACAGTCAGTGGCACTACTGTAGAGAATTTAAGCAATGCCATTGCATCATCCAAATTTGCCAATGCAACTAGGCCTAAGCCTAGCAGTTTTTATGGCACAAGATTTGTAACCAAAAACACCGGCCTCAAGAATAAAAACGTTGGTGATAATGAATCTACTTCAACGGCCTCTAAAGTTTCTACAAAAGGTCTGATTCAGTTTAATTCAGACAGTAATAAACTAAAGGTTAGTTTTATATTACCAAGCCGTTCTTTAATTTTTAAATCCAGCAATTTTTCATCACATAGGCCTATTCAATAATAATAATAATAATAATAATAATAATAATAATAATAATAATAATAATAATAATAATAATAATAATAATAATAATAATACCATTAATGACAATAGGTTATAATTAAAAACTACTTATCATAAAACTAACAATTATAGTATTACAAAAATAGGGAAAAATCTAATTAATTAAAAACGAAGTTCGTATGCTTAATTTAATAATAATTATCATATTTTTCTTTCGCCTAACAGCAAAACCAGAACAAGGGAATGCATGCAGAATCGAGCGGCATACCACACTCTACCAGATCCAAGTTTAACTTGCATCGCTGTTTAATTTTAATGATGGCTCTTGGAGAAGGGGGTATTTTAGGTAAAGCTGATCCTGTTCATGACGTGGTCACTATAAATAGCAACCTCTATGGAATAAAGTTGGATAAAAAGCATCTGGTATATACAAGATCAAGGGGATTTGAGATAATGGGAGGTGGAACATGCGGATAGATCGAGGCTTACATGCGCAAGGAAAATAGGGGGTGAGGAGTTTGAGAGAGTGAGTAACGGATAATGTAGTTTGAGCAAGGAAATGTGAATGATGACAATACAAAAGATTAAATAATAATAATAATTCTTATTAGACCTAATAATAATAATAATATTAATACATTTGTTATAATAGAATATTATATAAGAATTATAGGAGATAAAACCTATAGGCCTATGTGCGAATATGCCTATCAGGCCAATATCAAAACAGACTCATAATAAAAGTGGTTCAGATGTCTCATTAAAATGTTATTCTATTTGTATATGCGTTGTGAAAATATAAAATTCTGAACCGTTAATTTATTGTGATTCGCTACATATGTATGTCAAAAATCTGTACTGGCGTTCTCGTGCAGTCCCACTAAAGTTACAAAAAAACTGAGAGTGAATTAATGCCTCTTCTTTTCTTGCAAATGAAACAATAATTAAAGTATAAATTGATAAAAAGACATGCGTCAATTAGAAGAAAGGATATTTTGCATCCGTTTAAAATCGATTTTAATTTAACGCCAATATAGCTAGAAATATAGGCTACTGTACTTTGTCTACCATCATGATCAATTCGATGACAGCAGTTATTCTATTGAGTATTAAAATTAGCAGCAGTTTACTGATGACGTAAACAGAGACAAAAATACTATTTCTAATTTGAAAGGTTAACATTATCGATTTTAAGGATAAGTATTATGTGACTTTACAATATCTCATTTTCATTAATTATCAGTAGTGCCGCTGCTCAATTAAAACAGTGAATTGAAGACCACTCGTACTAACACGATAATCACTAAATTACGTCATCTCGACGAATCATCTTTTCCTGTTATGAATTTTGTAATTGATCAACTCTAAGAAAAAAAAAAAAAAAAAAAAAAACCCAAATGTACATACACACTGTCCAATGATTAATTTACTTTGTTGCGTTCATATAAATTGTTTAGATCCGTTAAGTATTTAAACATGCCGATTTTATATCATTACTTTTAAACGTTGCAAGCACTTTGGCCGGTGTTGTCACAATTACTTGTTCCGATAGGCTTGCTGTATACTGTATAGCGCATTATACTGTATTGTTGTATTTATTATATAAACACTATCAGTACTTTTTCAAAAGTGATGTAATAAAACTAAATCTTTCTATCACCTGTTTAAATCTTCTTTATAATCTCATTCGTTGTTTTGCTAATTGTGAAATCTAATGGTATAGTACTTTGATTTTTCTATTCAATCTGTTCCAGTGGTTGTAAAATTTACAAATACTGTAGGCATAATTATTTGATCAAAGATGATCAAAGCAGCGATAAATTTCTTGAGTAATTTTGGTTGAGGTTTTTAGCAAACGCCCTCTAGGCCCTATGCAATTGAATGCAAGTTGAACGTCTGTGAGTGGAGACTGATGCTGATATACAACAACAACATACAGTACCTGCACACCTCCCGAGTTGAGGCATTTGGTCAAAATGTTTATACAAGACGGATGCTGCATGTAGAATTGATAGTAGTTTAAATCCATTTCCACTGTTGTTGTTGGTAAGTCTACTTCCTATGCTAATATTAATCACATTTAAACGAAGAGATAGCTGAAACAACATCACCATGGATGAAGTCGCGGAATTTTCGAAGTCTCTTCTTAAAAGTATGGCTGAGCTACGGCAAGCAGGAGAGCTGCTCGATATAACGCTGAAGGTTTCGGGTCGGAAGGTTCGTGCCCATCGTATCGTCCTAGCTAGCGGCAGCCCTTACTTCAAAGCAATGTTGACTGGTAGCCTATGTGAACGAGAGAAAGAAGAAATAGAACTGAAAGGGATAGACGATGGCATTCTTAGAACTCTAGTTGAATTCCTTTACTCAGGAAATATTTCTGTTACTGAAGCAAATGTCCAGAACCTATTACCGGCTGCAAACTTGCTGCAAATTAAGGCAGTTACCAATAAGTGCTGTGAATTTCTGAAGCACCAAATACATATCATAAACTGCATAGGCATTGCTAAATTTGCAGACACCCATGACTGCAAAGAACTCTATGAGTATGCATGCGATTTTATCCATGAGCACTTTAAAGATCTTTGCAATAGTGAAGAATTCAACCAAATGGAACCCAATGAATTAGCCAACATTCTGAGTAGTGAAAATCTAAATGTAGACTCTGAAGAAAACACATTTGAAATGTTAGAAAGGTGGCTACAATATGATCCAAATCGTAGACGAGCTTATGTTCCCAAATTAATTTCACACATTCGCCTACCCTTGATGTCTTTTAAATACTTAACAAATATGTATGAGAACAATGAATTTATCTGTGAAAGTGTATCTGCAAAAGAGGCGGTGAATCGTGCCCTGCAATATCACATCTCTGAAGACCGATCCAAATTGATGGGCGAGAAGAAGATGCAAGTTACTTGTCGCAGACCAGCAAAAATGTTGTGTGCTGTTGGTGGGAAAAATGGATTTTCTGCAACATTGGAAAGGTAAGGGTAACAAGAATATATATATAACAGTTCTCAATTCACAGTTGTTTCAATATTTAATTGGTTTTAAATTGCTACTTAAAGAATTCAGATAACAGTGAAAAATAAAAAAATTTGGAATTGCTCAATAAATTAATCACATTATTCATCAAGTTTCAATCAGTTTCCAAGATTTAATGAAATTTGACTATAATTAGGTGTATTTCTTTGGCAGTGTCATTTTAATTCTCATTTTTTTCATGGATGAAGAAAAAATCACATGGCACGCAGCCTGCACAGTGACGGCGCCAGGGGCAGGGGGGGCTTGAGCCCCCCCCTGGTCTGTCTGGTCAAGCCCCCCCATCTGCCAAAGCTCATCGGGCAGTCGGACCAAAAAAAAAAGGCCTAGTTTTCCCATCCCAGCTATTTCTGGCCATCTAGAAGTCAGATAACGCTGCATGCTATAGTTATACCCATAATACTTAGCCCCAACCCCAGTCGGACATCTTAGTCCCCCCCCCCCCCCCACCCCATAAATTATATCCTAGTGCCGCAACTGAGCGTGCAGTGAATTTCCAATGCAGTTTTTTGCAATAATGAATGATGAAAAAATGCCATGTGATGTCATCGGTTCTGAGAAAGTAAAAAAATAATTTCTAAATAAATTATGTTTGTATTGTTATAATAATAAATAATAATTAAATAAACAAACTATTAACAAAATATAAAACAAAATAATAATAATAAACGAACATGAGCAACGTAAAATTTTAACTTCAACTTTAAGTCATTCTTTTGTGGATGGTAAGCTGACTCATTCTTTGCTATCCAGGCAAAGTATTTATTAAGCTTACATTGACCTTGCTCCATATTTTGACATAAAGGGTCAACTCACCACTCACCTTAATCATTTTGCTCAATGTTTTGACATAATGGTCACGTCACCTCAATCATTTTTGGAAAAATACAATCTGTGATTGTCATAACACAAAGAAAATCACATTAATCATCATTAACCTTGTTTAGCAAACCCGCCGACTGCAAATATTGATGATTTCGATTAAAAATAAAATTTTATTTTTGGCCATTTAGCGCACCCACCGGAATAATATAAATATTGGAAATTTAGGAAAATAGTTTTTTTTAAATTTTTATTAAGACCTCCACTGCCTTGAAATCTCCAAAGATAAGGTACAGGTATGTATAATTCTTCCTAAAATAAATTTTAAGCATTTAACCATCCTATTTTACATTCACCAATAAAATTTTATTTTTATTTTGGATGATTTTGGCAAAAATATTTGCTGCATAAGAAAATAAAATTTTATTTTTATTTTTATTCCGCCCTCCTCCGATAATCTTTAAAAAAAAAATAAGTATGTGAAACAAGGAAGAAAGAAAATCTCGCCTCAGCAAACAAGAATCTGCTTAGAACCTAGGCCCTAGATTGTAGTGCCCACATATTTTTGGTTTTATCAAGATACTGTGAATAGAATTGAAAATTTTACAAGGGTTTAGAGATAAAAATAAAATGTTGCATTCAGGAATAGCAATAAAGAGGTGCTTATTTTAAATGATTTTTTGTCAAACTAGAGGTGGTATCCGAGATCAGAAATGAAGCGCCGATGAATCAACGCCGAAGGGAAAGCGAAATAGAATTGAGCTGTAGCTTCTGGGTTCAAATCTTTGTTGTTTCGGATGCCAGGATTTTTTCTCACAACAAAAAACTACTCCCCTCCCAAGCCTCTTAAAGACACTTGCTTAATTTTGTAATTGGCGAGTGCCCTAAACAATAGTAAATTTATCTTATGAAATACCATAATGTGAAATTAGTTTACTAATTATTAATGTTCTGTGCAAAATAAGGATTATTATTTATGATAACTGTACTAAAGTGATTATTATTGATCGGGATTGTACACAAATTTATAACCATACATATGGCACTGTCATATTTCGCTGTTACTTGGAAATTTGGAGTTAATAAACAAAACAGCTGATATCTGACACAAGGTAATTGCTTAGTTTGCATATACGATTATAATTAAATTTAGATTAACTTTACAGATAGAAGCTGGTTAAACAATCACTTATAAATAATAATATTGATATTATTTTTTATCAACTTTGTGTTGGTTATTTTTGTATTAAAGAATTCAATAATATTTTCTATTTTAAAAAGCAAATTTTGTGTATTGTTAAAGTAAAGCCATATGTGAGCTGTCGTGACAAAATGAGTCTTGTGGTCGGTCCACCAGGTCAATTGGATATATTCAAGAAAAAAAGTGATATTTTGACAAAAATTGGGTTTCAATTTTTCTGATAAGTTTAATATGTATATTTCATAGTAGCAAAAGTTCCGAGTTGAGTTACCTAAGGTTATCATGTTCTTGAGTCACCTTTTGTAAAGCTATGTTTCAAAATTGATAGGAAAACCAACACAAAATTTGTCAGTTGTTTATCTTTAGAAGTGATTTTCTCTTAAGTATGCTTTTAGACATCTGAACTTTAACATGATTTAAAGACCAAAATAGAGCTTATTCTTGTATCTAAATATACCAACAACTCATTTTTCATTTTTCGTACCACCAGACCTATTTTATTACGACAGCTCACATTTTTGTATTCAACAATTCAATAATTATATTTTCTATATCTTATTAAAAAATTTTGTTTTTTAAACTAAAGCTATTTAGAATTTCTTTGTCATAAAAAGCTTGTTTTTTTTTTACCCTAACCTATGATTTATCATACAGTATACATATTGGCTTTGAACAGTTAAAGCTAACCTTAGTTGCCAGCATTATAAGTGCTCAGTTAACCTTCAATATATCCCTATTTTCATTGAAATAAGATGTGGTTTTAACTCTGTTTTTTTGTGTGGTTTTCTACATTGAACAAATGATGTATTCACAGTATGGCTAAATATAATGGTGCTCATTGAATCATGAGCTGCTTGTCAATGAAAATAATTCTCTTTAAATCTCATTGCTATAAATAACCACATACCGTATTGTTTACCTGTAGACGGCATTGTATGCACTTGTTGTTAGATAAACAGTCAATAAATATAATGGTACTGATCAATCTTGAACTCATCAACGATGAAAGTAAATTCTATTTAAATCTCATTTCTATAAATAGTGACACATAATTGGTACGTTGAGTACTTGGTTCTGGACAAACATTAAATCTTGAAAGACTTGGTCTTTGTTCATAGTAAATGGGAGAGCGTTAACAATTGATAATGGCTTTTACTTTAATGATTTTTAAAAAGGACTTGCTATGAAGACTTCAAATATACATGACCTTGCATTTAGTTCCACTGTATTTATGTCTGTGGTTATTTTATTACTTTAGCAGTTAAAACAAAAATGTTAATATACCTGTATCACGCCACATTTTGTACAGTATTTGTTAAAGATCAGTTTTCCCAGGGACTAAACTACCCTTGGAATATTATGAATCCAAGGCATAGTTACTAAAAAAGGAACAGCTGTCTCATTGGCTAGCTATTTTTAGATATTGTTTGTAGAGCAACATATTAATAAAAATTTATGCAGTTTCCTTCTATTGTGGCTGCTTGAACACTGCTTATATTGTAAGCCTTACATTGTTGAATACTTAAGTATTATTGAGTATTCAAACATATCCAGAATTATGTAATACTATATGGTAACTTTGGTAACCAAGGAGCTGCTATAGGAAATATCTTAAATTCAATGCTAAAATAGAAATTAATTTATTTCATATTTATTTATTCCAGTATATAAAACTAGAAAAACCAATGACTGAATTGAAATTGTTTCTAATATTCTTTATTTGAAACAACACTTATTCAACAGTGGCACACATATGTAATGGTGTGTCCAAGAAAAAAGAAACACACATAATTAAACATTTCAAAATATAAGCTAAAATTCAAACAAAATTTGAAAAATACAACACAATGTTATATGAACAACCAATCAATTCCCTATTTCCTACCAGACTTCAGTCAAGCTAGCTTTTCCATTTTATTATAATCCAAATTATAACATTCATAGTTAGTTCTTTTTAAACTTATCAGATTAACATTTTTGTGATTATTGAAAGAGGGAGAAGCATTTTTAAGATTTGTGAATCATAAATTTCTGCTAAGTACTCAAAAGCTGAACAGTTATGTACAATAAGAATCTGGTGAAAATAGCTTAGTAAATTTTATGCAAAGCTAGACTGCGTGACAGTGTTCCTGTTTTACAGTAGATTGTTGCCCTTTCCTAAGAATTCTAGAATTCTTGCATAAACATCAATTAAAATATTTGGATTTATATAGCAAGAAAGAATGTAGTTTAGAAAATCATATCAGAAATATTTGCCTATAATTTAAAAATTCTAAATTAGCATTTATTTCCATCACAAAAACCAATTTAAAGAACATTCTAATGAATTTATAGAGTACATAGTCATTAAGAGACTTCTAGTTTCTAGTTATACTGTAAAGTGTAATACTACATTTCATTTGGAATTACAGGTCTCCCTCCAATTAAAGAACGTTTTTGGGACTTCAATTTTCATGGTCTTGGTCAGTTTTGGTCTTTAATTAGAACAGTTATTATGAAGATAAAATATGTGTTTAGTTGGGGATGCAGATAGATGGTCTTTAATTGGAGACGGTCTTTAATTGGAGGGTATTTAATTGAAGGGAGACCTGTATTTTACCGTACATATTTACTATACAGAACTAGTGGGCATTCAAATCTCATCAATTTTCCACTCTCATTCAAATACACTAACTTAGCTGTTCCCTTCCAATGCCAGCTAACTATATCCTGAATGTGTACATTGCACGTAAGTGTCAATATTTGGTAAATAATTCTAGTCTATAAATCAATTTCATATCAAATAGAATACTTGCAATTTGCATTCGTATCTGCAGCGCTATTATTAGAAAAGGGTGTTGCTAAAAATAGCGACGAATCAACCAATCAGATCGGTCAGCTTGACTAATGCTCAGCCTGTGTATGCAATTAAGCTGCACTAGATACTGTATACTTCATGATTCAAGCTTAATATACAATTATGCTACAGTAAAACCAGCTTAAAGTAGCATTCTCACTAAACAGATGGTTTATCTTGCACAATACAATAAGTACATTATACTATTTATTTTATACCTCCATGATTTTATCTGTGCTAGCAAGAGGGATGGGAAAATCAGAATGTTTTTTTTTTTCCATTTTATATTATGAAAACAAATAAATTGTCACAGTATAGAATTATAATATATGCTACTAGCAGTGTTCTGTAATCATAGGTCCATGCTATAATGTCTCATGAAGGTAGGGTAACAGAGCTATTTTAGTTGAGAAGAAATCTCCTTGCATGTTTAGGATTTGGACCTAGGACCCTGGGATTTATTACACCATAAAACAACTAAATTAGTAAAGATCATAAGGTTTGATAACTGGCTGAAAGTTCATTTGGAATTCACACATACAGTACAGTATCAACAAATCCATATTTGTACTGTAATACCATTTCGGAATATTTGTCAACAAGCCTAAACGTTCACCAAATTAAACCAAAAATAACTTCATAGCTAAAACAAAATTATTGTACTGTAAAATTATAATATTATATAAGGTTTTGTTTTTTGTTAGGCTTTCCTCATGCAATTTTTTCATATCCTGTGATGAGGAAGTGATTACCAAATAAAACCAAAAATAACTTCATAGATGACATTATTATTAAATATTCTAAAATTATACATTCTTATCTTAAAAATAGTTTTACAGATACAGATACTTCCGTAATGAAAACATTACGGTTGGTAACTGTACCACTTTAAAAGATAAATTACCTGAGTGGGTACTCTGCCTGTGATATGAAGAATGAATGAATGAATAATTAAAAAAATATATTTTATTTATGATGTCACTTTGTCAGAAAGCTCCTTAGTAATAAATGATCTGTAATAGGGTAATAGGACCTGTATCACTAATTCTTAAAATTTAGGCAGAGTATACTGGCCTAATTCAATCCATACTGTACATACAGTAATCACCATTAGGTTGTGGTATAAAACTAGTGTAAAAATAGCCTACTGCCTAAATTTGAATATAAGTAATATGATATGCTTCATACAATATTTGCCATCAACCTGCAGTTTCAAGGACCTCGTCTTCTTACACATCAATGTAGTTATTGATATTGCAATCATTTTAAGCATTAGTGCTATAAATAGAACAGCATTAACCAATGAAAACACAGTGTTTCCAATAATGACTTGGCATTGTGAACAATTTGTTTCATGTCTGGATTAATTGCATATCGGCTGATATGATTGTATGCAAGGCTCGAGTGTTCTTCAATGCGATCGGTGTATCATGCAAATATGTAATTAAGTTTATGCTACTATAAATAGAACTAATGAGATTAAAGGCATAGATGTCAGGAATACGAATAATAATTTGTTTTTAAAATTTAATTTTGAACTATATAGCAATAATCTTGTTAACTGTAAATGTATGTTTAAAAGGGATCTTCCATTTTAAATGACATTTCCATATTTTACTTTTAAGGAGATATTTTATCTTTCGTAGAGAGCACCTTACAGTAGCCGAGACGGCTAAACTGGTGGTAGCCACTGTGGGTGCACTAAACCATCAAGATATCTTGGTGTCCGGTTCAATTCCTATTGCTGCTCTCCTGTATTTCAGCTAGAAGTCTGAAATACAAGTTACGATAGCTCGCCGTCTTTCAGATGAGACTTTTAAGCCATGTATCTTGTGTGCAATATGGCCCATGTGCACGTTAAAGAACGTAGTACATATTTCGGAAAAGATTGTTAGGATTGTCTCCCGGTTTACTGCCCAATTCACCACCATAAGGTTCCCACAGGAAACAAGTCTTCTAATAGTGGGTTGTTTTTGGTATGATTCACACCAAAAATAATAATAGTAATAATAAAAATAATAATAATAATAATAATAATAATTCTAGAGACTTCTATAGCACATGTGTTTACCATTCAGTGCCTATGGCATACTCCAAGAACAAAATGTTAATCTTTCCTTTTTGCTGCTGTTGTTTTCCTAAATATTGTTGAATGTGCGTGAGATAGTTTAGTGAGATTAATGATGATTGGTATTGTAGACAAAAGTGAATATGTACAACAATCAACATATCATCTAGGAAGTTGGTTGACAAGTTTCAGCATGAACGATTGTTTTTTTTTTGTATCTATGAATAATTTATGAAATGTTTTATTTATTTTGCCTGAAGATGTGGATGGCTTGTATTCAATAAAATTTGAGATAAAGTGTATATTTTAAGAGCTATTTTTATACCTGATGTTAAATGTTTTGAAAGTTAGAGTTGGAGGGGCACCCCATTTCCAGTGATGATAGTGGTTTTTGCTCCTCCTCAGCTTCCCTCTTTGTCTATGATATTATGGTTTTTATATGTTTGTAATTGTTTGCTGGAAGGAATAAATATAAATAAAATGCAACTCTTCTGATTATTGTACAACTACTCTTTAAATTATTATACTCTTTAAATTATTATTTTAATAATCTTTGTACAAAGAATATTTTTTTATTGCTATTTGGTCTGAAAATATATTTAAAATTTACTTCATTTTTGTATTATCATCAGGTGGGCGGAAAATAAAATTTTGTGTTCATATTTTTAGCAAAATGATTTCATGACAACGGTGGGCAACAAAAACAATATTTTCTGTAATTTCTATTTTTGCAGTAGCAGGTTCACTAATAAGCCAATAATAATGTAGGCCTATTTTTATTTTTTAAAATCATTTTTGGCGGATGGTGGGTATTTGAAAAATATGTTGTTTGATTTTCCAATACATTGCAAATGCAGTTCATATACTATTGTTTATAAATTTTCAAATTTTGACAGCGTGGAGATCTACCATATAAATACAAAGGAGTGGGTTGAAGTAGCACCGCTAAGCTTTCGACGTCTTGACTACGCAACTGCCGTTCATGATCGCAAGTTATACGTAATCGGTGGAACTAAAACAAAGATACGTTCTTGTAAAGGTTCTGTACACAGAGAACTAGATAGCAGTGTGGAACGATGGAACCCTGAGACAAATGCTTGGACACCTGTAGCGAACATGTTAAGATGTCGTAGTCATCACGCCTCAGCGGTCTTCCATGGAAAAATATATGCTCTAGGTGGCTATGATGGAGAAACTTATATGAGGAGCGTTGAGTGCTACTGCCCATTGACGAATCAGTGGAGTTTGTCGCCCCCAATGTTGAAAAGTAGAAGTTTTTTCAGAGCTGTTGTTGCTAATGGAATGCTGTATGTTATAGGAGGGTGTGGACAGGATATTAACAGGTATGGTGTTAGTTTTTAAATCTCTGTCCACTGTTGTTGTTGTGCCTATATATGGTCATGATGTGATGTCGTCATGACCATATTTAGGCATGTCGTCACATGCTTTCTTCAAGAAAAATCTGATAGTTTGGACAGGGCTTCATACATGAATGGAAATTTTTTGTCTCTGTTCTTATTTTATTTGAAAACATTTGCACATTCAGGAGTCGCGGAATACTTTCAGAAATCTGCATGGTCTCCTGTACTCTCACAGGGATGCAAAAAATATCCTGCAACCTAACCCATTTGAGGCATGTTGTGGCAAAATGGCTAAGTTGTAGCAAAAATTGAAAATCAAATTATTGGTATTTTCAGATACCTGAGTATTTGATCTTTAAAATGAGGAGTCATTCATTTAAATTGGACATTTCAAGCCTAAGTTATTGGAAAGTGAAAGCACAGTACTAAGAGTCAAGATAAACATGATTTTGAGTAATTGCCTTTCAAAGTTATTTGTGCATACATTGTTTAATAGAATGAACTATGAAAAATAACATTAAACAAACCATTTGTTAACCACTTCCAGAATTATACTTTGGGACATGATTAATAAGACATTAAACTGTTGATCTATAGTGAAAAACAAATTTGGATTTTTAGGCAATCTTTTGAGCTCCCATATTTTATAGCTCATTTACTCAATACTGGACTGTGCGACAACTTAACCATTTTGCCACAACATGCCTCATTTTTCGAAATGATTTTTGCATGTTTTAGTACTTTAGTATTATTTTTATTCCTTAATTCCACTGATCGGGGGAAAAACTATGCCCACTAAAATACAATTAGGAAACGGGAAGATGGCTTCTCCCAATTAAGGACTCTTGGCAGTTCTGAAATTGAAGTTGCTATAATATCTGGAAAAATTGGACTCGCAGAATCTCAAGCATGTAATATTACAGATGTATTATCCTAAGCAAATAACAAAAAAAAACAAAAAAAAAAACTTGCTAATTTTGAAGTAACATAAGAATTATCAGTTTGAACATAAATATTGGTGTATTTTAAAAATGTTTACCTATAATTTTTTTTGTTTTGTTTTATTATCCTTAGGCCTATCCAATATGAAAATCCGGGAACAAATTGTTTAAATTAAATAATTTCTATGCTTACGTTTATAATTTGAATGAGAATGGAAAATGAATACGGTATGTTTAAAAGTGATATCTTAAATAAGTTTTTTTATTATTTACATTATATACTTTGTGCTAATTTTTGACATTTTTTTTAAACAATAAGGTAATTTTAAACCTGAAGTATATTAACTTTTGTTTCTATCAGAAAATGAAAATTGATCCATCGTTTGATTAACATTGTAAGGTGTTATTTTAGCAGTCATTGAAACTGTAAGCAAAGGGGACTGATATATTCCATTTCATACTACCTACTGTATACTTAGTCAGTGTTTGTCAATTCTGTTGTGTTAAAATTACTCTAGATACAGTAGGTTTCTTATTTTAGACTGTTGATATCTTTATAGTCATTCCTTAGCTGTCAATATGCATTTCTATAGCAACAATCTCCCACGGGAGAATATATTAATAGTACCGAGTATTAGGTCTGAGATGGACGGAATGTTAAATGTGGTTGATAACTTTGCATGCGATTCTAACGTGTAGAGGAACAACAATTATAATTCCAATTTAAAACTGCAGAAAAAGCAGATAAGATAGCAAAATAGAAATAAACTATTAAAAATGGATATATTTATGTGTTGACATTTTGGTTATTGGCTACAAGTAAAAATAACAAACACGAAGGTTAAAAACAGCCAAAGGCAAACTTTCCCACTCAGCGTTGTTTACTCTTCTAAATTTAAACACAGTACTATATTGAGACAGTGGCGGATTTAAAGGCGCCCCCAGCCGGACCGGGCCCCCTAAATTTGTCAAAATTATTGAAAAAGTAGAGAAAAAAAGAAAATTACATTCAAAGTTATGCCATTTCCAGCCATTTAGAAATGCCATAATCATAAATTGTCTTGCCACAACACCAACCATGGTGGGGCTGATATGGTATAGACCCTCTCTCTGTGAAAACCCCTCCCTGGCCTCCTATTTCAAATTTCTAGATCTGCCATTTAAAGAAATATATGCTCAATTTAATATTTATTCATTCATTTAATTCAGATATGAAATTGGTTGCTTATTTGCTACAGTATTGCTAAGTCTGATGATTTGTATTTATCACTTGTTAGAAGATTATAAAAAAATAGAATAAATAATGATAATATAATAACGATAATACTTTAAATGATATTAATACTTAATAAAATGATAATTTTGAGTAGCCCTTTTTTAATGTTCTAGAATTGTACTACATATAAATACAAATGAATATATGGCATGGGGAACTCAAATCATCTAAGAATATACAGCAAATCACTAGGTAGAAATCAAAGTTATTTTCAATTGTAACACAAGGTTGAATTTAAACCATCTTTACAATTTGTTTTTTGCAGTGTTGAAAGGTTTGATCCTGATTCAGAAACTTGGGAAATGGTATCGCCAATGGCAGACAAACGAATCGACTTTGGTGTCGCGGTTTTACATAACTACATTTACGTGGTGGGCGGCCATAATGGTACTTCTCACTTAAGCAGCGTGGAAAGATACGACTGTAACAGAAATAAGTGGTCGGTCGTCGCTTCACTGAATCTCGCTAGAACAGGTAGGAATAATATACTACGGTTTTTGTGATATTTTTAGAAGAATATTATTTTGTATTAAGTGTTGACGAGTATTCAAAACACAGGCTAGCACACGTGGGAATAACATTGTATGGTTTTTTTCATGGTATTTTTAGAATATTTTTTTAGATTGTTGGTTAGTGTCTCTATACCGAAGCTATTAATTATGAATCAAGAATGTATCCACAACATAGTTACCATGAAAGACATTTATCAAAGTACGCACTGTACTTCCATCTGTCTTTTTTTTATCTTATTTTCTCTTTGAAAGTATTGTCATTACCATTCTCTATTTATACTTTACCTTTACACAAGCATCGGTAATCAAAAAAGTCATTAATCAAATTACTACTGTACTTCTATGCATCTATTTTTATTTTTCTCTATTCATTCATCAATTTATATACTTTACCATATAATCTCTCTGAATATATATAATCCTTCTTGTTAATTATAAATTATTACCTTCATCTATTTGATTGTTTATATAATTTCTCACATGTATATAATTTTATTTTATCTCAATCAATCAAAAACCTATACCTCCATCTGTCTAATTATATTTTCACCTTCATCAATCTACAGTAATGTCTAACTTATTAAATATTTACCTCTCCTATCTAATTATGTATTGCCCTCAAGCTAACTATATCACTTTACCTCCATTTATTAAAATTCAATAGTGTATGAAACTTTTGTGGGAAAATTAGCTTCTCAACATACAATGAATTTATCATTATAATATTATAGTTAATATATTTACCAGCTCTGCCAAAACCAGCCGTTTGTCGGAAAATTGGTGGTATTTTTAGATTTTGCATGAATTCTTCTTTAAAGTCGTGTTTATTTGATGGAAATTGGTTGAGTATTAGCAAAGTTATGAACATTTATAATTCATTGGATATCAGCCATGTAGGTTTTGAGAAAATCAATAGTTTATTATGAAGATATGTATTTTAAAAGAAATTTTAATATAATAAAAAAAAAACAGTGTTTGATATTTTGCAGAAGTGTCCTTCAATATGTCTTTCAATATAAAATGCAAAAAATCTGAAAATGTTGTCTTGAAACGTTTTGGGTGTTTGCGCGAAATTAGAAATTGCGAAAATGGCGGGTTTTGCCAGAGCCAGTCATATATGTATACCAATAGTTAATCTGAATAAATTAGATGAACCATTTTACTTCATGTATACAGTATATCGTTTTGTGCAATTCTGTATCTTTCTGTAGATTAATTTATATTTTTATACTTTATATCTTTGTAACAAGGAAGACAATTTTCATGACTTCGTAATGATTTCATGACTAATAAAATTCATTCTGATTGTGATTTTTATGTTTACAGGTCTAGGAGCAGCTGTAATGGGACACAAATTATACGCTGTTGGAGGTCATTCAGGGTCATCATATTTAAACCGAGTTGAAGAGTACGATCCTGATGAAAACCGTTGGCAAGTGATAGATAAGATGCTATATTGTCGGTGCAACTTAGGTCTAGAAGCTCTCTGATTCTACCCTTAAATGGACAAGTTTTTGTAACTTAGGCTTAGAATTTGAAGCTTTTTGATGCCACTTTTAAAGGCTCAGGTTGGTGCAACCTAGGCCTAAGAGCTCTTTAATTCCACCCTCATGCTGGGCACACACACTCCACTGTATGACAGTCTGCTGATGAATCCATGTCTGTCTGTGAGAGATTAATGACGGTACAACATCTGCTGGCAGTTTGAGTGGATCGTCATTAAGAATAATTTGTTGGAGCGTCTTATCTCATTGCGCTCTCTGTAGAATCTTGTCGGCCGACGACCATCAGCGCAGTGTGTGCCAGACTTCAAAGTGACATGTCATTGCAACTTAGGCCTAGAAGTTTTTTGATATCAACCCTTAATGTGAAAGTTAGCTGCAACCTAGGCCTAAGAACTTTCGATTCACCCTTCAAAGCGAGAGTGGTTGCAACTTAGTCCTAGAAGCTCGTAATTTCACACTTAAAGTGACAGGTCTCTGCAACTTAAGGCCTAGAAGCTATTTCATTCCACCCTTATAAGTGACATCTTTCTATACCTGTTGAGAATGAATACACCCAGTCAGTAGCTCTGATCATTAGAACATACCCAAAAGTATGCTATGTAAACTGTAGAGCATGCCATATCAACTTGTTTGGTCCAATTTGAATTACGTAAAAAAAAATATCTAGGTGCACCATTTTGTATTGCAATAAACCTTTCCGCTAAATCCTTGTCCACTGTGTATTGTTTGCTAAGGTGGTCCCACAAAACGACAGTGTTAAAACATGTACGCAAGGATGTGCGTTTGTGGGACACGCACATGTGCTTATTAGACTTTCGCGAATTACTGGCCCTGTTCTGATTGGTCAGATTGGTTGACACTCCAGAAAGGTCCATTGTGCAACATGAAAATACAAGTTTTGTATTCAAGTGAAATGCCCATATATGGGTATGGTTATGTCATATCACATCCATATATGGCCATGATGATGTCATATACCCATATATGGGCAAATTACTGGTCTTTATCACAAGATATAATGTTGTCAGATCACTAGGTGCTGTGTACACGAAGTACAGCAGTGTGGTTTTTTATTTTTGTGTGTGTTTTTTTGGGGTTCGTGTCGAGGAAGTTATAAAAATAAAAATGAAAATTTTAATCGTTATGTAAATATATGCAGCTGTTTCTGCATATTCTCATTATGTAATGTACCATACTGCGCCAAATCCACTATGATATTGAATAATATAACATAACTGTATAAAATCTCACTGCAAGTAGTTTCAATACCGTATCAAAATCCGGTTTTAACCAGTCTCTATACTGAATATCTTGCGTTCTGATACCGACTTGAGCAAAATTCTATTTATAGCATCTTAACTTCCTTGTTTGCATAATTTTATTTTTAGCTTGTCTGATAATGTTAATGTCTTGTCTTCTTTTTTTATGGGCCTCTCTTAAAATTAGAAACAGCCATTAGTATTTAACTGTCAGCATCTATTCATTTGAGCATACCCTCCACGATAAATTTATTTTATTTGACATTTGAAAGATCTCTGAAATAAATATTTTTTAATAAAAAATTTCGTAAGATTGATTTTACTTTTTTAATCTTAGAAAAACATCAGTAAAGCGGCATTTTTGTTAAGATTTAGGAGATGCATTAAATTTCAGTTGGAATAATGATTGATTTAATCCATTAATTCTACATCAGCGGTATAAGATGTTAGTTTATTTTAATCCATATCCACTTGCATTTATTATATAAATTGTAAAATAAATTACCAGTAACCTTCAATACTACTGAATAGATATATAGATATACTCTCATTAGCAATAAGCTTGGCAATTAATCATTCAATTATAAGAACCCTGATGCTATAAGAAAACATAAATTTCTGACTTTAGTTAATAGAGTGAACCAAACGATAAGGTGGAAAATACACTTTTCCCCGCAGTTTTTAAATATTCAAAAATCTGCATCTCATTCACCATTCCCAATTTTCCATCAAATACCCTTTTTGTGTCTTGGAAAAATCAGTTGTACAACATATAGAGAATTATCAATAACTTCATGTAGCTTTAGGTGTGGTTATTAATATTATCAACATTTATGTTAAGCTAAGAAAATAAAGAGTTATTTCTCACTATTAAAAGAGTTATTTCTTATTATCAACTTTTATGTTAAGCTAAGAAAATAAGATTTATTTCTCACTATTGAAAGAGTTATTTTTTATTATCAACTTTTATGTTAAGCTAAGAAAATAAGATTTATTTCTCACTATTGAAAGCTACTGCATGCTGCAAAACTACTGGTGAGAAATAACTCTTATTTTCTTAGCTTAACATGAGTGAAATTCAATATTATATCAAAAAATTGTTTTTCCTGAAGAGACTGCCTTTAAATATATCCATGACAATGTTTTTTTGTTCAGCAATGCCAAACTTCATATTTAACTGAATGTCTAATTACTGTACACTTCATCTTAATTTGCTAAATAGAACAATAATAATTATTAATTAATAATAATATAAGAGATTGGATATTAATAGGTATGGTCCAATTAGCGTTGGAGTAATAGATGTCAAAATTAATTATATAGTACTCCACATCTTTAGACGACCATTATATTTTGTACTTGATTTTGTTTTTTGTTTTTTTTTTACCGATAAAGGTACTTAACTCCCACATGTACAAGGTCTGTTATTTACAGTTGCCTGATAAATCTTGATAAACACCTTCCTACATCATTGGTTAGTATTACCTCCTTGTCACTTCCTTTGGCTTCTTCTGTTACCGTGGCAATGTGTCCTCTTTGTTATTTTTGAATATCAATAAACATGAGTACCGTTATTGATCCCTTGTGATTTACATGATCATATTTATTTTCATTAATGGAGTATCCTTTTATTGTTAATATGCTTCGTTTCGTAAATGCAAGAAAATGTAAACACTTTAAATTATAATATATAGTGCTTATTGAAATCATTAATATTCTAAAACGTCATTCTTATAATGGTACTTAAGTTATGCTTTACTGGAAAAAATACATTTTGAAATAGATTGCTCCTTCCAAAATTCGATCAGTAGTCTCCCGAATTTTCATGGCACTATCGAATAAGAACACGAAAATACTAATAATGACTATTAGATTAGTTGGGTATTTTTGTACCAAATTATTAAGCATTTCTGTGTTAATATTTTCTGTGTATGCTGATTTGTCAATGATGTACGTACAAAGGCTTTCTGGGTGTTACTCACATCTCAAAGTCTGAATGCATCATGAAAGGTTTTGGAGATGGGGGCGCACTATCGCACCTTCCGTCTGTCAAATTTTGAGTTCCAGGGGTTGGAACGTCTGCCCCTCGGTTAGAATACTCTGTACATATTACTATCATTTAACTACATGGCATTACCACCGCATATTTCATAGATATACACTCAATAAGTTTATTGTACTGTATACGTTTTGCTTAGTCCCCTCTCTATTTTGTAAAAAGTCCCTTACTTCTTCATGAGGGTTCTTTTTTATCTCCTGTTTCAATTTTTTTTGTCCTGTTAATTTTATGTATATGGCTTTTGACAAATTAATTTTTGTATTGAGTTTCATATTTTTGTTTCATATTTATTATGATTGAATGCGTTTATGCATTTTAATATAATATTAAAGTATTACAAGGGATTTTTTTTTCAAGGATATTTTTTTTTTCAGTGTTCAATTTGTGTATACTTATTACCAAGTGCAATATATAAGAATAAAGTTGATGTCAGGTGATCTGTTAAACCTAAGCGTTTTTAGATTTCTTTATCTAAGCTTTGAAGATTATCCTTGTACATTACCTTGAATAGATTTATCACAATGTGTAATAAACATTGGCTCTGTTTCCAATATATGCAAATATGAAGACTCTTTTTCATTCATTTCTTGTGTTAAAGGGGAGGTTTTCATTCAGTCGAAGTTATTCATGACCAAAACCGTTATTCACTACATACAGATGGATGTGTCGATGTAAAGAAGTTTCTGTTTTGTCAGTTTTTTTCATGATCAGTGGTGAATGAGGGGGCTGTCAAATTTTTGGGGTTAGGGTCTAAACACCGGTAGGGGTAAAGATTGAGGGAGGGTTCTAAGATGGTAAAAACCATATGTGCATTAACCACATTATTAGGAACACAAATTTTCATCCATAATTTTTAACATAATTCATAAGAGTTCAAAACATACTCTTTTCTGTAACAAATTTAACTGATTATTTTGAACAAAAATTTTTGTCACTGCGAATTTATTTATAATTTCTCAAGTGTATATTGCTTTCAATTATGCATTAATAACTTGGCAACAGATGCAAAATCAATTTAAGAAACACGATGAGTTTATTTGCATTACAAAAAGATCATTGATGTAAAGTCATCATGCTCTAATCAAATATTAAGTATCAAACGTGATCCCTTTTGTCATGTATCACTACTTGATTAATATTTGATTAAGTGTGTAAACATGATACCATTGTTCCTCATAATATAGATATGGTTATGAAAAAATATTGATTACAGTAATGAATTAAACATTACAGTAAAATTAGATATGATAAAGCAATGTGTTATTAAACTTCAAGAGGAAGGGGAAGTCCCTAGACATTTGAATTGGCACTGACCTAGAATTCCAGATTCAAACTTGTTTGTCCAAATTTTACTATCTTTCTAATTAACATGTCTTGCTACAATAATAATATTTAAGAGATAAATTAATAGCAGCTATTATAGTTTTTATTAAAAGTCTATAGAGTAACATTCGTTTTGGACACAATCTTTTTATTATACTGTAACTTTAATATCTGGATACAAATCTATTTATAGTAACATTCATTTTGGATACAATCTATTTATAGCAACAATAATATCTGGGATACAAATAACATTCATTTTGGATATAGTCTAATTATTCACTAAAGCTAGTTCATGAAAGCTTGTGTTTCAATTAATTAATCATGTTATTCAATATGAAGGATGTATACTATCTGTTAATACTTGTCTTTTAATTGGAATCTATTTATATAGTGTCATTTGATTTGGAAACAAATCTATTTATAGCAACATTAATATTGGATACAAATCTATTTATAGTAACATTAATATTGGATACAAATCTATTTATAGTGTCATTAAAGTTTGCAAACATCTCATTATGTTAACATTCCTTTGGATACACATCTATTTTAATTAGTTTTAGCATCTAATAATTCTTTCTCTATGGTTTTAGAATCTAAACAAGTCCACTTACCAGTATTGTTTAAAACATTTTAGAAACAAGTCCACTTATATCCAAGATATGCGGTCACCATTATCAAATACACTATAAACTTGAATATTTAACTTAAAAAAAAAACAAAAAAAAACAGTGGTGGCAGCATGACTTGCCCAACGTTTGACAAGAGGACCGATTCTACAAATGAGAGCATAAGTGGGCGTGGTCTGGCGTTGCTTAAAACATCTCGGAAAGGGGTCTACGGAGCAAAGCTCCAGAAACTGATAATTTAGGGATTTCAAAGCTTTAAGCAATTTTAAAGTATAACAATTTTTTTTCTCCCTGGTAATTTTTTGTTTTTCTCCCTCACAATGTGGGGGAGGGGGAGGGGGAGCATTCCCACACCTTTAATCTGCTGGCTCACCCTTCACCAGCACCAAATAGGCAAAAAAAAAAAAAATAGTTTCTCATCCCTTAAGTTCGCGCATCCATTTTCTCTGCCTCACTAAATATGTTTTCTTTTTAAATTTCCTTTATTTTACGAAATGCATGAAAATGTGGCTAACATGCATTAGTAAAATTCCTCTCTATCGATGGTTCATGGTTGGGGATACATATGGTATGAATCATGTCTAGTGCTTCTCTTATTTGCTTTCAATGTGTCTACTTGTTAAGAGTGAGAAAATAGTAGCTGTTTCCCATCGACCATCTAAGATCTGCCATCTCAGAGAAAAAAAAAAGTGCCCTCATTCTACTGTTTTCAAAATATTAGGACGAGAAACTACTTTTTTTTATTTCTTGGCCTAATATCAGAATAAAGAAACCGTCCCAAGAATTTAGTGAAGCATGTTTAAAGTGCAACCAGGAAATTTGGATAATATTGGTATGGTACATTAGCTGGTGTCAATGTGTTCCTAGTTGCCTACTTAAAATGATATTATGAAAATAAATTAAAGTTCTCAGTATTATTGACACTGCCGTATTGCAAAAGACAGTAAATCCAGTGGCCTAGGTAAGGGCCTTGTGGGTCAAGTGGAACTTAGCTTTTGATTTGCTGCTTAAGAGGTAAGTACCTAGCTTCCTGTTATTTGGCTGTTTGCTCAGTAGATATTACATACCCTACTTAAATTTTGAGCCTCATAATCACTGTAGTGAGGTGTGCAATGGATAACATATCAGCTCATTTTGTAAAGTTGTGCAAATAGCTGAGCACCTTATCAGGACAATTGAACTTGGCATGAATAAGTAAGTACAATTATTTTAAAAAAAATCAAGGAGGCTGACTATAAAAGCATGACTGTACAGTTCAGTACTGATATATGAACATTTTGTTTGATTATGCTATAAATTTACTTGAGGCAACAAAACAATTGTTTGCTGGGAGTCCTTGGTGAAGCAGGTAATAGAATGAATTTTCTTCTCACCAGGTTTTTCCAGTGGGTAGACACCTGGGTGTGGTGGGGGGGGGGGGTTCACAATTTTTTTTGGGGGATTTTGGAAGCCTTGCTACCCATGCTCACCTTTATATACTACTGTAATTAGATTTGTTTTACATTGAATTTCAGTGATTTTTACAACCTGTTCTCAAATCTCTGAGCTGTAGCACTGCACACACATTACAAGCATGGAGTTTAAATGAATAACTCATGGTGCAAATGTAAGCCATTGTCCCTTGACCTCTTTACAGAGGTAATCAGTTAATCTCATGGTAGATACCATTCTACAACAGTGTACTTATTTTTTTTTTTTTTGCTTGGTCTGAAAAGAGAATCTTTAAGGTTGCTCATAATAAATTATGTAAGTAACAAAAGCCATAATTTTGTTGATTATAATGTAGAATTGACAGAATGAGTGGGCTAGACTTTGATAAGTGTGTCATTGGAGTAGACGTTGGAGGAACTAATACAGATGCTGTCGTCTTGTACGGTGACCGCATACTGGGATCAGCAAAGGAACATACAACAAATGATGTGACGACCGGAGTCAAAAAAGCCATGAAATCTGCTCTAAAAGATGCCGAAAACACTGGTGAGATAACGCAGATATTAGGAATTTTTTTGAATTAAATTAATAAATTAAATAAATATAAAACAAGATCTTTTCACAATAAAAATTTCCAAGCTTTCATGATGCCAATTTTTGAAAATATAAACAAATTATAGTGATATATTAATAATAGTTAAATATATAAATACATAATGAAATTATAGTAAATATAAATATAAAATATAGTGCATCAACATCAAATGATGTGATAGGC
>NW_022754099.1:313184-325635 GCF_011630105.1 Anneissia japonica
TAAGAGGTAAGTACCTATCTTCCTGTTATTTGGCTGTTTGCTCAGTAGATATTACATACCCTACTTAAATTTTGAGCCTCATGATCACTGTAGTGAGGTGTGCAATGGATAACATATCAGCTCATTTTGTAAAGTTGTGCAAATAGCTGAGCACCTTATCAGGACAATTGAACTTGGCATGAATAAGTAAGTACAATTATTTTTAAAAAAATCAAGGAGGCTGACTGTAAAGCATGACTGTACAGTTCAGTACTGATATATGAACATTTTGTTTGATTATGCTATAAATTTACTTGAGGCAACAAAACAATTGTTTGCTGGGAGTCCTTGGTGAAGCAGGTAATATAATGAATTTTCTTCTCACCAGGTTTTTCCAGTGGGTAGACACCTGTGTGTGGTGGGGGGAGGGGTGCACAATCTTTTTTGGGGGGTTTTGAAGCCTTGCAACCCATGCTCACCTTTATATACTACTGTAATTAGATTTGTTTTACATTGAATTTCAGTGATTTTTACAACCTGTTCTCAAATCTCTGAGCTGTTGTGCTGCACACACATTACAAGCATGGAGTTTAAATGAATAACTCATGGTGCAAATGTAAGCCATTGTCCCTTGACCTCCTTAGAGAGGTAATCAGTTAATCTCATGGTAGATACCATTCTACAACAGTGTACTTTTTTTTTGCTTGGCCTGAAAAGAAAATCTTTAAGGTTGCTCATAATAAATTATGTAAGTAACGAAAGCCATAATTTTGTTGATTATAATGTAGAATTGATAGAATGAGTGGGCTAGACTTTGATAAGTGTGTCATTGGAGTAGACGTTGGAGGAACTAATACAGATGCTGTCATCTTGTATGGTGACCGCATACTGGGGTCAGCAAAGGAACGTACAACAAATGATGTGACGACCGGAGTCAAAAAAGCCATGAAATCTGCTCTAAAAGATGCAGAAAACACTGGTGAGATAACGCAGATATTAGGAATTTTTTTAATTAGATTAATAAATTAAATAAATATAAAACAAGATCTTTTCACAATAAAAATTTCTAAGCTTTCATGATGCCAATTTTGAAAATATAAACAAATTATAGTGATATATTAATAATAGTTAAATATATAAATACATAATGAAATTATAGTAAATATAAATATAAAATATAGTGCATTAACATCAAATAATGTGATAGGCAATGATATTAACCATAACAATTATAAACAATATATATATATATATATATATATATATATATGTATATATACCATTTATTTTATATATATATTATGTGGCTAATGCAATATTATCAAATATTTTTATTATTTTACACACAAAATTTTACAAACACTGAAGGGGACATTCAAAATGTCTTAACAACAAATTTACCTATAGTATAATTTTTTGATTTTTTTTCCTCCCAGGTAGTTACTCAATAGCTCAAGTTAACATTGGTACTACACATTTCGTCAATGCTGTCGTACAACGGCAAGGCTTAGCGAAAGTTGCCGTCATCAGGTTATGCGGGACAGCTTCCAAGGCCTTACCGCCGTTCAGTGACTTCCCCGATGATCTTCGCAAGGTAAAGCAGCTGCTGTCTATAGCAACACACAGCTGTAAAATTAATTTAGTACTGAGGAAAAAAAAGTAGTTTTTATCCAAAGACAGCCTTTTAAAAAAAGGAAATTAATGACCATCTCCTTCAGAAATTTAAACTTAAGGTCATGAATTTTTCCTCTGCATCGAAGCCATATATCACTCTTATGATAGCTTATGTACAATCACAAAGATTTAGCCAAAATATTTATTGATAGGTACACAAGCAATACAAACATACAAACATAAAATATAGAATATATTCTTCACACTTTTTCGCTCAGTGGAGTATTTAAGACCTAAGTTTATTTATACAACTTTACACCACGACCTTTAATAAACTAGGCATTTTTTCCCCTCATTAGCGAGTGGAATAGATATATTGTAGTCTTTTTTATTATGAAAATGATTTGTTATTATTGATTACCAGGTTATTGAAGGACCTACCTATTTGGCAAATGGAGGATTCCAAGTTGATGGTCGGCCAATTACAACTGTTGATGAAAGTGAGATAAACCGCTACACTGAGGATATCAAAGCTAAGGGACTAGTCCATATTGCAGTCTGTGGGGTATTTTCACCTGTAAACCAAGAGCAAGAAAACCTGGTATGTCTACACACGAATATTGAAAGCGATACTAAGGCAAAATCTTGTTTTATGCCTTGTTTAGCGAACCAATCACCAATAATAATGATTTTAAATAAAAATATAATTTAATTCTTGGTCAGTTACTGTACCATGCGCCACAAAAAAATGGAAATTAAAAAAAAAAAATTTTTATTAAATTTTATTATGCCCTCCACTCACCTAAAATCTAAAAAAAATAAGATATATATTTCTTCATTAATTATATAAATTTAAAGCATTTATCAATCTCAATACTGCACTGTTTACATTCATCAATAACGTTTTATCTTAATTTTCTCTTCTGCCTAGATGCCTTTGGCAAATCATTTTGCTAATTAAGAAAACACAATTTTTAAATTTGTTTCCGCCCTCCTTATGGTCTTAAAAAAAGAACAAGTTCACTAAAAAAGCAAGTCCCACATGTTATTTGGTTTTAAATTGAACTCTATTTATAGTATCGTTAGTCAAAATTCTATTTATAGTACTTAAAATTAAATTATTTATTCATTATTTTTTAGAATTTAAATTTTTATAACAGTAATTATTATTATTTTATTTTTAATATCGCATAGGTTGGTGAGATAATTATGAAACATTTTCAAGATGCAGAAATCACATATTCTCATAGAGTTGGACAGATGGGTCTCTTAGAACGTGAGAATGCTGCTATTCTTAATGCATCCCTGAAACCTCTCTGCCAACAAACTTTGCAAGCATTAGCAACAGCGTTGCTGGATATCGGATTAACATGCCCTTATTATTTGACCCAAAATGATGGTACAATTAAAAGGTAAGCATAAATAGAAAATATAAGTTGATTTCTCTACTTCTATTGATAATTGGTTATTTGCTGGTATCTACTGTTAACTATATTATAAAGATTGTATTTTGTTATTATTATTATTAATAATTCATAATTAATGGTAATTTAATGAATTAAGGAATAAGCATTTTTATGATTAATAATAATGTTTAGCATATTTATTTAATTAAATATCTATCTTACCATAGTTTGTCATTTTTGTATTTTGTTAAAATAATTCATAATTTATAAGTATTGCATGCTAAGCCTAAATGTAAGAATAACATAATCATACAAATATAACATTTTGGGGTTTTTTTTATTACTAGTATCTATTGTTAAGCATACTATATCATCATTTGATTTTTTTTTGTAATATAAAATAATTCATAATGTAATACTAGGCCAAATCATTACCAAACATTGTCTGTAAACTTACTCACTTGTTGTGGTTTTTACAGTGCAGAACAGACTAAGAACTTTCCTGTTCATACGTTTTCATCAGGCCCTACCAATTCCATGAGAGGTGCTGCTCTCCTCTCAGGTAGGCCTGCAATTGTTTTCTGAAAAAATACTGTCTAGTTTAAGTCTCCTACCAAATTTTCTTCCAGTGTATATTTTTCCTCTTTCCTCTTGTCTAAGCTCCTTCCTGTTCCTAAAGACCCATCTTTGTTATTTTCTCAATAAACCACTCATCATTCTTATAGTTTTAATATTATGATCACCATTTTATCAGTCTGTTATGGTTGGGGTTTTGAAATAATTGCATAGTGGAGAGGGGGAAGTCAGCAGTTTGAATGATACAAAGGGTATAAGGGAAGTATTGATCAGCTGAGGGAAGGATGGTGGATTTGTGTTTAGCCATCCATGATTAGGTTTACAACAAGTACCTGGACAAGCATTTTGGAATTTGGTTAAGTGATGAAAGTCATTCATTGTCAAATTTAGCTAGTTTAATGAGATCTTGTAGATGCAGATTGATAACCAGGGCTGCTAGCACAAACCTCTATCCATTCTCATTTCTGCCTATGGCAACTTCATTCGTCAAACAGAGTTTTTTATATACATGAAATGCACTGTTTTTATTTTTATAGTTGCTAATTTTGAGCTCATATATATTGTAAGATAGGCATAAAATGTTCTTTTGATAATTTCTTCACTTACCTCTTCACTGATTCTTTGTAAATTCTTTTACTATTAGTACTTTTTTAAAGTGTAACAAAATAAAAATTAATTTGAACAAATGAAAGAATTTGAATAAATGTATTAAAAAGATCTATATTGGTTGGTTACAGGCATAAAAAATGCGGTAGTAATCGACATTGGTGGGACAACAACTGATATAGGATGCTTGAGACATGGCTTCCCTCGTGAGGCGTCCAGTCATGTCCAAATAGGAGGCGTAAGTACCAAGCTTCGGATGCCGGATGTGATGAGTATCGGCCTTGGAGGAGGATCTAAGGTGGTTTTCAACAGAACAGAAGAGGGTGATATTGTAAGTGAATAGTTTTGAATAAAATATTCTACAGTAGTTACAATTTTGTTATCTATTTTTGTTTATATATCTGTGGAAAAATTTAGTAGCTTCGGTTTTTGTTTATAAAAATTATTTTTATATAAATGAAAGATAGACATTCATATGAGGGCCACAGAAAGAATGTCCTTTATTGGAGGTGGTTTTTAATTGGATGGGTTTTTATATTGGAGGTGTCTTTGATTAGAAGGAGACCTGTATTTTGGTTTTTTAGTGTTATTTTTTTTTCTACCATTAGCCCAATTTGTTATTCGTGACCCTATGAGACCTTCAATGTATATTCTGTTAAATTCTAGGTTCTTTTTTTTCATTTTTTATTGTGAAGCCCAATTTCCATTCTTTATTTTTCTTTGTGTAATTTTGTAAAGTTGAGGTTCACAACTATTTCAATTGCAGACAGAATGTAAAGTCGGTCCAGAGAGTGTTGGGTATAAATTGGCCAAAGAAGCCTTGGTGTTTGGTGGCACCACACTGACCACTACTGATGTAGCTGTTGCTGCTGGACTGGTCAAGCTTGGAAATAGGCAAAAAGTGGAAAACTTAGAGGAAGACAAAGTCTCAAAAGTAATAGAAGTTATGAAAGATATGATTGAAAATGTTGTGGATCAAATGAAAGTAAGTAAAATAAATATAACACAAATGAAAGATAAACAGTTTATTATTATTATTATTATTATTATTATTATTATTAAAATATTTTGATTTTAACACTCATTTTGATTAGATTGCAAATTCCATTGTCATTCTTCATTTTTTATTTCAGTTGAGCAAAGAAGACTTGCCATATGTTTTAGTCGGTGGAGGCAGTATTTTGTTAAATGAAAATCAACTTTTAGAGGGCGCTACAACAGTTATCAAACCACCTCATTATCAGGTAATTAATCATTAGAAGCAGGTCATGAAAGTGCTCATATCATGGCTGTACAACAGTTTCTGATTCTGTTGACATTATTTTTAATGGTGCTTTTCTTTATATATTGTTATATGGGTATGGGGAAGTAAGGTAACATCCTGCTGTGTCTTTTCCTATTGGTCTGTCACAGATCATGTGACAGCAGTGATGATGATGTGCAGAGGGAGTTTATTATTAAGCATGAAATAATCACTTTTGTTTGTGAATTTCATTTTTTTTAAATTATAGGATACAAATCATATTTATAAAATGATTAAATTATCAGGTTGCTAACGCAGTCGGTGCTGCTCTGAGTCAGGTCGGTGGCGTGCGGGATACCATTGTAAATCTAACAAACATCAGCCGAGAAGTTGCGGTTGAAGAAGCGAAGAAAGCTGCAATTAACGAAGCTGTTAAGAACGGTGCTGACATCGATACAGTTAAGGTAACAGAAAAACATATCATAGGCGCATGAACATCACCAAGCTATTTGTTAGGTTTATCAAGAATTCTTCATAAAAGAAGCATGAATTAATGCTTTATATGTGGTTTATTCCTTTAAGTTAGAAGGAAACTGGTGTATTTTTTTCAAACATTTTCTTAGGTAACTGAAGTAGAAGAGATCAGTCTCACCTACATATATGGTTGCACACGTATAAAGGTTAAAGCAGTCGGCGACTTGATGCAAACACAGCATGTGGTGGGGAGCCCTCAGCCCACACATACTCCTCCATCAGAGGTAGCAACTGACATGCAAACAACTGAAGGTGAATCGCTGATAAAAGTACCAAAAGTGGATCCTGGAAAACAACATGATATGTCAGGTATTTTAGAACCATCGTTATATATTATTATTCATACATGTAATCATTTCATTTGTAATAGAGGGGTGGCTGTTCTCATTCTGAGTGACAGAATTGTTAAGCAAGTGTCGTGTAAAAACCAAATACAGTATTAAACAGAGTACTCACTTTGAATGTTTCAAATTGGATTATCACAATTTTTATTCGCTGAAGAGTTGTTATACACTCTGGTCTCCTTGAAATAGATGGTGTTGTAGCGCCCGGTCTGGCAAAACTATTCGCTCATGAAATTGAGAATTCCTGGTCTCTGTTCGTTATCAATCTTTTTGCCTCCTTTGAGAATGACTTTTTTTCTGCTGTTATTTTTTGGCTAATTTGCTATAATACAGTGCCAATTTAGTAAGTGATTATTTTGTGTGGTATAGTCTGTAGTAGCAGACTTATGTTGACTTGATGACACTGATTATCCTCTGTATACAACTGAAAATTCTTCTAACAGCTTCATCTTTTACTAGATAACAAGAAGGAAGATGCATCCCTGCCAGCTGTTGACAAGGAAACAGGAGAATGGCATTTATCTGAATATGACATTGAGTGTATAAGTGTTGGTGCCGGAATCTTGGGATGTGGAGGAGGTGGCAGCCCTTATCTTGGACGCCTCCATGCCATGAAACTCCTCAAGCAGGGAAAGAAAATCAGAGTAATTGCTCCAGAGAGGTAAACTAAAGGGAAAATAGAATAGAGTATTATAATATGTTAAAGAATTCAGAAATTTCTCTTTTATTATAATCCTCAAATTAACATTAGTTATTTGGTTTAATATTTTACCTCAGTGCCACGAAAAAGATTTTTGACTTGAATTTGTAGGTTGGGAATCGGGAAGGTTGCTGTTTGCGGATTTATGGGAGCACCTGGGGTGATAGCGGAGAAGTTGGTTAGTGGCGAGGAGATGATCAATGCAATACATTGTCAACAAAGTCTGATAACAGCTTCAAATGAAGGGTCATGGAATACCAAAGGTTAAATTATCTTTAATATGTAATATATAATCGCAAACACATTACACTAATTTTAAATTAACATTAACAGGGGCGTAGGCTGGTTTTGGCCTTGGGGGTGTGAAACGGCCTTAGGGGTGCGAACATTTAGAATACGGAACTAAATCCCCATTCTAATGAAACTTAATGGCAAGTTTTAGTATTTTAACCCTTTTAGGGAGTAAATTTGCCGTCAAGAGTGGGTCGGAGGGAGGATGGGTGTGGGCAAACTAAAATACAATTAATATCAATTATATTAACTTATGCTGAGTAAAAATGTAAAAGTATAAAACTATAGCTTTATAAAAATATTGAAATTTTAGAAAATAGATAAATTCAATTTGTCATTATAAATTAACAAAAATCTACTTTCAATATTTTAGATATTGATATCAAATCCGGAGATGGAATTAAGTACATAGAAGATTACTGCGCTCATAAGTCCGGAGAAGAGTTGGTTTGTAATGCAGCAGATAAAATAGTTGGTTTGATGAGTGCTGAGATTGGAGGGATGAACGCTATGGAACCCCTTGTGATTGGTGGACTCCTTGACCTTCCAGTGGTCGACTGTGATGGCATGGGTCGTGCTTTTCCTGAACTACAGGTCAGAGGTCAACATATTAATTTCTGAAATATTAAAAACATCTGTTAGTTCAGCAATAATGTTATAAAGGAAAAAGACAATTAAAGTATATTATCTTTCGAGATAAGTCTATAATGTAAGATACTGTTGAGCATATTATTTTGGACAATTATATGGTTATTCATTTATCGTTGATATTATATAATTAATTAATTTTAAGTTTCTATTAATTTCTATATCATTTAATTTGATTATTTTTTCAAAGACAAATCTTATTTGATAACTAATGTGAGGGGCCATTAAATTTATGAAAATTTTAATTTCTTTTACATTTAAAAATGTTTAAAATTCTTTTTCTCAGATGTTTGTTCCTTCAATATATGGGAAGTCTTTGGTTCCAAGTTGTCTGGTTGATGATAAAGGACAGCGAGCCGTGATACTGGAGGTAGAAGATGCAAAGAAGCTTGAGAACCATTTCCGCCAAACAACTATTTCCATGGGGTAAGCTTACTCAAGTCAACTGACATTAAGCAGTGTATCTAAGACTACTGACCTGACAAATTTTTCCCCATTAGACAGGCCTGCACCCTCCTGCCGTTCAACGCACGACTAGGTCGACGGATCAAAAATTTAAAAAAAATAATAATTTGCCTATCAAAATAACGTTTATTTTGAAAGCCCTAATATTGTGGTCTAAAAGAACATTTTGGACCATACTAAGCCATAAAAATTCTCCTCTTAAACCCTACCAAGTTTGGTAGTTAATATGCCTATTTCCCATTCCCAGGTCCTGGGTTCAAATCCTGCAGTGTTTATGTAGTGGAGCTGTAGTTTGGTGGTTAAGATGCTTGCCTTCCATTCCCAGGGTTCTGGGTTCAAGTCCTGCAATGTTGATGGAATGGAGCTGCAGCTTGGTGGTTAAGATGCTTGCCTTCCAATCCCAGGGTCCTGGTTCAAATCCTGGGACACCAAGATTTGATACTCAACAAAATCAACTGCACTCCCTAGAATAATAAAGAGACTTATTTAAAGAGCACAATCCCATCCTGTAATTGGTGAGCTGTTGGATGAGAACAAAATTAAAGATAATACTATATATTATAATAATATAAATATATATAATATAATATTTATTTAGTTTTATGTTCTTCGTTGTTCTTTATGCAGTTGCTCAGCTGCAGTAAGTTTTAATCCTCTCAGCAAGCAAGAGATTTTGGATAAGAGTGTCCTATATTCATTGAGTAGAGCTCGTAACCTTGGGGACAAAGTTTTATCTGCTACATCATCACCTCTGGAAGCTATTCTGACGCAAGAAAATGGAACCCTACTGATAATTGGCAAGGTTGTTACTACAGTTTTTATTTATTAATACTAAACTAGATTTATTAATATTAAAATACATATTTATAATATTTTTGATATATTTATTAATGTCTCACTTCATTAACTGAGCAGCTTGTTCATTTAAAAAAATTTATATTTTGTTTGTATTTTCGGCATGATTTGTGGTCTGAATACTGTCAGCGCCTTAAAATGATTTTATTTTGGAAGGCGCCCTACAAATATCCTACAATTTCCATTAATATTAATTATATATCTATTAATATTAATGATATATTGTCTGTTAATAACCTCAAAATTAATTTTTAATATTTAAATGGCTCACTTTTTATATTTAAATAAATTAATAGCCCTCAAATGAAATTTGAAATGACGAAATATTATGCTTGCCACTAATAGCAAATGTATAAATAATATATCAAATCAAGTCATTATATTCTTTTCGTAGTCTACTAAATTCGCTATTACAGCAGACTGAACTGTTGCCATCTGTGTGTCATTCGAAATAGTGGCAAATCTAATGAGGAGTGTGGACACTTCCTCCCAGAGTTTAATTCTCTCTTTAAGCACCTCCTCCCTACCCCTGAAATCATCAGCAAAAAAAAAAAAAAAAACCAAAAAAAATTACACTCAGGTAGTAATTAAAAATCACTTCATATCACAATTATTTTTCAGCTTGTACAGGCCACTGCCACTTTTCTATCATGCCCCCTCCTCCCCCATTTCAATACTCCTGGTACATATCTAGGTTAGAAGTTTCCCACACAAAAAAAAATATACGAGCGGTACTGGGTAAAGACAACTTGATTTATTGCTTCGAACAAGGTATCCATTTGTAGAAGTCTAATGAAGATAAGATTATCCAATAGTGACGTTAAAGGGTCGAATTCAATGTCGAATTTATGAAATGTGTAGGCTGCCGGCACCTTGACCGCTGATGATTAGTGCCTAAAAATGTTCACAAAAGCATGCTTTTGTTTCTTTCTTATTCTTTTTTCTTCCTATGCTTCTTCCATATTTACATTAAATTTAATTTATTTTCCTTAAAATAACATATGCATAATGTATGTAATGAGTGTATGTGCGTATATGTGTGTGTATATGTATATGTATGTGTGTATAGATATATCATTTTGATAAATAATTACATATTGTAACTGGACTCCTAGGCCTATATATACATTGTGTCTGTACAAACATTGGATTATGACATCATCATGCCCATATATGGGCACTTCACATGTATTTGTCACATACAATTTCTAGTGTGGACATAGCTTTATCAGTGAATGTGTGAAACAGACTTTATTTTCCAATAATTAAGTAATTATACAATACGGAACTCTCTAATCTTACCAGGTTTCTAACGTTGTACGAATAAATAAAGGAGGATTCGACAAAGGAAATGTAACTATTGAGGGCGCTTTAGAGTGGAGTGAATGTACATTCAGCATTGAATTCCAGAATGAAAACTTGTTGGCAAGAATGTCTTCAAGTCAAGTCAAAGAGAAGGTACGTTAGACCTACAATTAGATATTTTTTAATTTTTTTTTTTTTATTTGATTTATTCAGATTTATGAAATATGTTCTTAAGATACAAAACAGACAACAAATAAACATAACAGATCATGTCACAAAAGAGCATATTGTGGATAAACCTAAAATTGCATAAAAAGGTCAACTACATTAAGTGATGTAAAATGAAGACTTAATTAAGCAAAACTTTTAAGAACAACATTTAACAATAGAGTATGAAGCCTGTATGTTAAAATATTGATAATAATGTTTGTTGCATGGTGTATTTTGTATTTATATCTTATATAAAATAATTGAATTAATGTACAGTATATTTTTTCTCATATATTATGAATATTTTTGACTAAAATAAGAACTTCAAGTTAATTAGAAGCTGCTATTATTATTGTATCAATATAAAATGCTGCTAATAATACAGTATTCTTTAATTATACAACTTTTTTAAAATTTTAGACTGTTGCCACGGTTCCTGATCTTATTTGTATTGTAGACTCGGACAGTGGCCAACCTATTCCAACTGATGAAATACGCTATGGACTGCGCGTTGCGGTTCTGGTAATACCAGCAGCTCCGTGTCTTAAAACTCAGCAAGCATTAGAAATTGTTGGACCGAGAGCATTTGGTATCCAGGAAGACTTTCTACCAATTGGATCTTACAAAACACCTTTATCAATTCCTATGAAATAATAAAGTGTTGTTATGTTGCTTTTTTTATGTTTATGTTTCCATATTCCATTATTTGCTTGTTTATATTTTTTATTCAGGAAGACTTTCAACCAATAGGATCCAGACGCGGATCCAGGATTTTCCCTGACCTTCGCACAGATAGGGTGATCCTTGCTGTGGTAGATCCAGGAAATAGAATTAGAGGGGGCCCAGAGAGCTATCTTCGCAGATAGACACCTCAGCCCCACAGTGGTTGGGGCTGAGGTAAGACAAATTAGATGGCCAGAAATGGCACTCTCAGAATTTGAATATATTTTTATATAATTTTTTTCTGCATTCTTAAAAATAATTTTGAAATATTTACAGGGGCCCAGGCCAGCTGGGTTCCCCTTGAATCGGCTACTACATGGGGGAATCCCCTAACTCTAGGTGATCTACGGTTTTAAAACAAATATTTCTAATTACAGCATTTCTATAAGAAGATAAACAGATTCTTTAAACTACAAGGAAGTTTTAAACAATAATTAAGCCAAATATATTTTCATTCGTTTTGTTGTTCATGTGAATCTTTGATTGGTTATTACCTTAAAACAATGCTAAAAACACACAGTGTCATTTTTAGTGTTGGGTTAATTACACTGACTACATTAATATAAAATAAGGTATAGGGCACTGCCGCTGAAATCAAACCAAATTAATTTTTGTTAATCTGTATAATTAAGTAAGTTCAAAATAAGTGTGAAGTATGATTGTTGTAAAAATGGTCAACATTTTATTTTTATTTCTCACCTTGACCTTTGCCATGCGAACGGAGCGAGGGTCTGGATCCGCACCTGGGATTTTCAATTTACAAAACAGCTTTATTAATTCCTATGGAATAGTAAAGCGTTACATTATGTTCATTTATTTTATGTTTATGTTTCCATATTACATTTAACTTGTTATCATTTATATCCAGAAAAAACTTTCAACCAGTAGGATCTTACAAAACACATTTATTATTTCCTATGAAATAGCAGGGGTGGATTTAGGGGGGGGGGGG
>NW_022754099.1:325652-335205 GCF_011630105.1 Anneissia japonica
GCCCCCCCCCCCTCCCCCACGCCTTTTGGGAGGTAAAAAAAAAGAAAAAAAAAGAAAAAAATATAGAAAAAGAAAAAAATGATAGCCCACAACGCCTCAAATGTTATTTTCGGGCGTCTAGAACACAACAATTTCGCGGGGGCATGCCCCCCGGACCCCCTAGGACATTGTTGTCTCGATCGGCCCAAATTTCGCCCCCCCCCCCTTTTGGACATCTCTGGATCCACCCCTGAATAGTAGTGTTGTTATGTTAATTTAATGGTGTTTTCGTGTATGCTCATATTATATGTCAATTTTTCTATATTTATGTAACTTGATAATTAAATAAACGAATGCTTATATAGTGCACAGTGCATAAATCCTCTGTGGGTTTTACATTTTGAAGAAAAGTATGTTTTTAATAAATTTCTCAGTAAGGTACATCCGCAGTAATCTTATGGGTATTATTTTGGTTTCATTGTGTTATTAAGACATGTTGGAGAAACCCAAAATCTCCAAGCAGATTAATAGAATGAATAAATATTAATAACGTGGAAGAGGAATCTGACAACGAAGAAACAACTCAACCAGTTGCGGGTCCAGTAGCCCCCCCCCCCACGTCTTGCCACTAAATTTCAATGCATATAAATGTTATGTGCTCCCACTTTACTATTCTGAAACTGCTGTGCCCCAACCACTCACACCACCCCCCCCCCCACCACCCCCCCCTCCCCCGTTTAAAAAATTCTGGATCCGCTTCGGTCAACCTCCACCAGAAGAAACGTGACATGATAAACACTATAACCATTGGGCCATGAAGGAGATAATGAATCCAAGCATGCCATATGCATACATATGTACATAAACATACATTTATACACATATATACATATAATATGTGTCGTTCCACAACCGTATGCATTCATATTACTGTATTTGATTTTAAAACTAGGTTTTGTGGCATCTGCAAACATGGATATAGTGTTTCGGTGATCCGTATGTGCCAGGGATCACAAAATGTCAGGGTGGAAAACTCAGGGGTCCTAATTTGGAAGAAGTTATTTCCGGGAGATCCACAGTCGTTGATCCAGTAATTTGGAGTAGGGTGGTGTGGGGTGGCGGGGAGGGGAGCGCAGGGAGGGGATTTCACAGATGTAGGGTAGGCTTAAGACCTCAGCCCTACCATGGTTGGGGCTGAGGTAGGAAAATTTATGATTGTGGTACCTCTAGATTGCCGGAAATGACACTTTCAGACATAAATTTTAGAATAGAATGTTCCTTTCTCCACATTTTTTAAAATAATGTGGACAAAATTAGGACCTCCCTTTGAATCTTCAGCCACTGATCTGCAATGATTATGGCTTTAACAAATTTAATTTTATGTATTACTGCACACAGTGATATCCATATTGCATGACTTCCATGAAACAATTGATAATAAAATATTTAAAACATGCAAATATTATGAATTTACGGGAAATTGGTTTTTTTCCGGGAGATTCTTGCTTGCCGGAGTGCGGAATGTCGTCCCGATTTCCGAGAGACTCCCGCGAGTTCCGGGAGACTTGGGACCCCTGAAAAGCGCCTAACTTAGGCGGAAGTTTCGACAAAAACCGTGAGCTATAGCCTATACAGCGCACCCTTAGCATTTTGCCAAAATTGGCCTTATTTTTTATGAAATTATATTATTTCGATTTTAAAACGTGGCATCTGCAAACATGGATAACGTTTCGGAGATCCATATGTGCCAGGGAGCACACAACGACCGGAAAATGACAGGGTTGAAAATTCGCCCAATTTCGACAAAAACCGTGAGCTATACCCTTTGTGATTTTGCCAAAATTGGCTTATTTTTTACCTATTCATTTTTCTGCTAATTCTTAAATTATGGTAGGAAAGTATCATGAAAATACCGATTCTGTTAGAATTAACCTTGTTTAACATGTGTTTTGTAGTATTAAATGTTGTGAATTAACCCAGACTTAAGTCTATAATTAAATAATTAAATATCGTATGAATTAATATTATTTTAATTTAAAAATTAGGTTTTAAGTTGCATCTGCAAACATGGATAGTGTTTCGGTGATCCGTATATGCCAGGGAGCCCACAACAACGGGAAAATGATAGGGTTGAAAAATCACTGAATTTCGACAAAATCCGTAAGCTATTTCATTTTTGCCGAAACTTACCTATTTTTCACATGTCGTATTTCAGCTGATTCTTATATAATAGTACGAAAGTATCATGAAAATACCGATTATGTTTCATTTAACCTTGTTTAACATGTGTTTCATAGTATTAAATGTTGTGAATTATCCCTGAATTAAGCCTATAATGAATTAATTAGATATCGTATGAATTAATATTATTTTTAAGCTTAAAACTAGGTTTTATGTGGCATCTGCAAACATGGATGGTATTTCGGTGATCCGTATTTGCCAGGGAGCACACAACAACCGGAAAATGACAATGTAGAAAAATCGCCCAATTTCGACACTGAACCGTAAGCTATATCCGTTACCCAAATTAGCCTATGTTTCACAGTAATTTTTCAGCTGATTCTAATATTATGGTACGATAGGATCATGAAAATACCGATTATGTTTGAGTTAACCTTGTTAAACATGTGTTTCATAGCATAATGTTGTGAACTATCCCATAATAACAATTATCAACATCATCAATATCATAATAACCACCACCACCACCATCATCATCATCATCATCATCATCAACAATATCATCATAACCACTACCATCATCATCATCATCATCCTCATTATTACCGTCTTCATCATCATAAAGGAAAAAGAATAATGAATTGTTTTGATCCTCAACAGGTGGTGTTTTAAATATAAACAATACTGTATGTGGAGTTGAGAGACTACGAAGGAGACTTTACAATTAATAACAAACGTAAGTACAGTATTGAACATTTTGCATCGTTAATTTTATAGTAAAATTCGAATTCTGTCATCATACTATAGTTATTATTTTGACTAAATTTGTTAGGCATTGAAGAAGGCTGGATAATTTCCTCGACCGAGGCATGCATTGACACGGCTGCATTCTATTCAACAACATACATTCCAAGTGGCTCGTTAAAACCACCATATTCCTGAAACTGGCTAAAGAAAGTTTATTTACAGCTTGGGGCTTGTTAACTTCCGTTCGTTGTTTACATAGTAGATTCGTATCTGTTTTTCTAATTGAAATTATATGAAATTTATTATAAAGAATCTCGTCATTATCTGGTGCACATAATTATTTTAATCATGAATACAGTAATCGAAATAAGTTATACCCCGACAAAAATATTATTGTCATATTATTTCTAAAGGACGAACGTGATCGAGGTAGGCCCAAATAACACTGTCTTTATCAATTGATATTAATATAGTCATGGATATGTACCTCCATGATGTCGATGTCAGATAGGCCTATAGCTACCAGTGGCGGATTGAGTAATTCGAAATATAGAGGGCCCAGAAAGGGACTTCCACAATTTTAAGGTGGTACGCTAAGATCCAATAGCATATGCTGTAAATGGCTAACAATTATTATATTTTTTAATTCAAAAGCAACCAGCAACAGGACCCTGACCAAGGCTGTAGGCATCCCCTTGTTTCAGACCTCGGTCAGTTCGCGTTTTTTACATTTGTTCCTTATTTACGGGCATTTTACTACAAAAATCCTTCATTTGACACTACTACCAACAAATTTTTTTAATGTTTCTACGTATACAAAAAGTATATAGCAAAGGTATTGAGACAGGAAACAATTTTGTCATACAGATATTTAATTGTAAGTTTAAAACTTATTTAAATATAAGTATTAAATTATATAATTAATTTTTTCATCTTTCAGCTCATGACGGGAAGTATCTTTACATTTTACCCCATTGGAAATGGACTGGCCTATGGGCGTTCGTGATGCTCATTAATTTTTACTTTTCTTGTTCACAATATTTTATTTTACTACTACATGTTGTACATCGAATAAATTCGATCAATTAGTCAATAAATATTATATCATGGAATATCATGATTAGATATTGTATGAATTAATATTATTTAATTTGAAACTAGGTTTTATGTGGCGTCTGCGAACATGGATAGTGTTTCGGAGATCCGTATGTGCCAGGGAGCACACAACAACCGGAAAATGACGGTGGAAAATTCGCCCAATTTCGACAAAAACCGTGAGCTATACCCTTTGTGTTTTTTTGCCAAAATTGACCTATTTTTTACCTATTCATTTTTTCTGGTGATTCTTATATTATGGTAGGAAATGATCATAAAAATACGATTATGTTTGAATTACCCTTGTTTAACATGTGTTTCATATCATTAAATGTTTTGAATTATCCCAGAATTAAGCCTACAATTAATGAATTAATTAAATATCATATGAATTAATATTATTTTGATTTTAAAACTAGGTTTAATGTGGCATCTGCCAAATTGATTTTATTTCGGTGATCCGTATGTGCCACGGATACAAAATAACCGGAAAATGACAGTTGAAAAATCGCCCAATTTCGACAAAAACCGTGAGGCTATTTTTAGCTATTAATTTTCATGCTGATTCTAATATTATGGTACGAAAGGATCATGAAAATACCGATTATTTTTTACTACACCATGTTTAACATGTGTTCCATAGCATTAAATATGTTTAATTATTCCAGAATTCATATGGGCTTATAGTATAAGTTACTATTACTTTAAACCTTTAAACTATGTTTTATGTGGCGTCTGCAAACATGGATAGTGTTTCGGTGATCCGTATGTGCCAGGGAGCACAAAACAACCAGAAAATTACAAGGTTGAAAAATCGCCCAATTTCGACAAAAACCGTAAGCTAATATCCTTTGCGTTTTTGCCAAAATTGACCTATTTTTCACATAGTTGTTTTTCGGCTTATTTTTATAATATGGTAGGAAAGGATCATGAAAATACCGATTATGTTTAAATTAACGTTGTTCAACATGTGTTTCGTAGTATTAAATGTTGTGAATTAACACAAACTTTTAAGTCTATAATGAAATAATTATATATCGTATGAATTAATATTATTTTGATTTTAAAATTAGGTTTTAAGTTGCATCTGCAAACATGGATAGTGTTTCGGTGATCCGTATGTGCCAGGGAGCTCAAAACAACCGGACAATGACAGGGTTGAAAAATCGCCCAATTTCGACAAAAACCGTAAGCTAATACCCTTTGCGTTTTTGCCAAAATTGGCCTATTTTTCACATAGTTGTTTTTCGGCTTATTTTTATAATATGGTAGGAAAGGATCATGAAAATACCGATTATGTTTAAATTAACGTTGTTCAACATGTGTTTCGTAGTATTAAATGATGTTAATTAACACAAACTTTTAAGTCTATAATGAAATAATTATATATCGTATGAATTAATATTATTTTGATTTTAAAATTAGGTTTTAAGTTGCATCTGCAAACATGGATAGTGTTTCGGTGATCCGTATGTGCCAGGGAGCACAAAACAACCAGAAAATTACAAGGTTGAAAAATCGCCCAATTTCGACAAAAACCCTAAGCTTTATACCCTTTGCGTTTTTGCCAAAATTGGCCTATTTTTCACATAGTTGTTTTTCGGCTTATTTTTATAATATGGTAGGAAAGGATCATGAAAATACCGATTATGTTTAAATTAACGTTGTTCAACATGTGTTCGTAGTATTAAATGTTGTGAATTAACACAAACTTTTAAGTCTATAATGAAATAATTATATATCGTATGAATTAATTTTATTTTGATTTTAAAATTAGGTTTTAAGTTGCATCTGCAAACATGGATAGTGTTTCGGTGATCCGTATGTGCCAGGGAGCTCAAAACAACCGGAAAATGACAGGGTTGAAAAATCGCCCAATTTCGACAAAAACCGTGAGCCCTTTGCGTTTTTGCCAAAATTGGCCTACTTTTTAACATAGTTGTTTTTCGGCTTATTTTTATAATATGGTAGGAAAGGATCATGAAAATACCGATTATGTTTAAATTAACGTTGTTCAACATGTGTTCGTAGTATTAAATGTTGTGAATTAACACAAACTTTTAAGTCTATAATGAAATAATTATATATCGTATGAATTAATATTATTTTGATTTTAAAATTAGGTTTTAAGTTGCATCTGCAAACATGGATAGTGTTTCGGTGATCCGTATGTGCCAGGGAGCTCAAAACAACAGGAAAATGACAGGGTTGAAAAATCGCCCAATTTCGACAAAAACCGTGAGCTATACCGATTATGTGTTTCATAACATTGGATGTTGTGAACTATCCCATAATAATAATTATCAACATCATCAATATCATAAAAACCACCATCACCACCACCACCACCACCACCACCACCATCATCATAATCATCAGCAATATCATCATAACCACTACCATCATTATCATCCTCATTATTACCTTCCTCATCATCATAAAGGAATAGCGCTTTAGAAAAAGAATAATGAATTGTTTTGATACCTCACCAGGTGGCGTTTTAAATATAAACAATACTGTATGTGGAGTTGAGAGACTACGAAGGAGACTTTACAACTAATAACAAATGTAAGTACAGTATTGAATAGTTTGCATTGTTGATTTAATAGTTGAATTGGAATTCTGTAATCGATGATACAGATTGATGTTACTGTGGCCCTATATATTGTTTAAAGTAGTAATTCCCAAAATTTGCAGCATTCATTTTGAAAAGAAGCTCCCTCTTTACTTTGTTGAAAAGAAGCCCACCTAAAGTTTTAAATGTCCTATCAATCTTATATATTTTTTAATTTATTTATGTTTCAGTAGAATTTAAATACTAAAATAATTGCATGAAAACAAAATATGAGCATAATCTGTGATGATATTAGTATTCTATTCTCTTTAGGAATGTACCGGCTCGTGGAACAGTGTTTCGGCAGTGTGTGCGTGTGTCCGGTGTGTTTGATTCGGTGAAAAGGTAAAATTAGTTTATAATCCATATGTAAAAATACATAGTTATGCATGAAGATTTTGTTTAATGTTTTTCAAAATATGCATGCTTATAATAGTTGATACAATGAGATTGAAATAATTACAAATATTATTATTTGTAGTGCTTGTATGTCAAATGTAATGTGAATAAAAGAAGCCCATGGCTTTATTCGAGGGTTTACACTATATGATAATGTTGATACGAAGAAATGTGAAGTACTATTCTCTTGTATCAGCAGCATTGTCCATACATTGCTGAATATGTTAATGTTCATAGGTTGGAGTACTCACTAATTTTTATTTATATATTTTTTGTTTTCGTTATAATACTTTTTTTTGGTTTCTAAATATGTTCTCAATATTTTTTTATTCCAGTGAGGTAGACAACGATCAACAAATATCAGCAAAGAATGTCCAGACGCGATCATGAAAGAGCAACAGAACTTATCAATTATTTATAATATAGACCATTTTATCAAGTTTATTTTGAAATAGCGCGCCGAATGTTGTCAAAAATCAAGCATCCTGCAAAAATAATGTTAGCAATAAGTATTAATTCTTGTAGGCTTTATGTTTATTTTAATAGAGAAAATAAACCGTAAAACTGTTGCAAAAAATATAGACATATGTAAGGTAATACGATATACAATTTTGTGGATTAACATCAGGTCTTAATTTTTGCCGAATGTGCATGTAATGTATATACATATATATCACTGTATAAAATAAAATGTATATATATATATATATCCTTGATTTTAATGCTTGGAAATAAATATTAAATGGAATTATTAATTTCTTCTCATCTTATTCAATGTCTGTGTTTACTTTAATAAATTTAATAGCTAAAATATCCTTATATCTTTAAACTAAAAGTGAAGAATTGCTTCATCAATAATATTAGCTACTTTGTCTATTAAACTAGCAATGAAATTCTTTCGAGGACGCCCTCAATAAAACAATATAAAAACCGGAAATGACGTGGTTGCTAAGTAACAAGCTCATGCATAATCATGAATATTCAGTAACACCTGTTCTAATTAGACTAACAATAAAATCTTTTTGGTCGATTTTGTCAAAACTGAGCTAAAAGTTTTTATTGTTAGTCTAATGAGCACAGGTGTTACTAAATATTCATGAGCTGTTGCCTAGCAACCGACGTCATTTCCTGTTTTGTAAAATTCTACGGTCCTTTCGAAGACGCCCTCAACAAAAGCATAAAACCGGAAATGACGTGGTTGCTAAGCAACACTCATGCATAATCATGAATATTCAGTTACACCTGTTCTAATTAGACTAACAATAAAATCTTTTTGGTCGATTTTGTCAAAACTGAGCTAAAAGTTTTTATTGTTAGTCTAATGAGCACAGGTGTTACTGAATATTCATGAGCTGTGGTCTAGCAACCAACGTCATTTCCTGTTTTGTAAAATTCGAAGGCACCTTGCTCTGAAAATGTTCGTAATTTGTATGATGTGAATTCTTGGAAATAGTGTTTATAAGATATAGTAGTAGCCTATAATACTGGTATATTCGCTTTGAACTGATTATAATATATTTAATTCGATTATATACTAATTGATATCATGAAATATATATTATTAATGCAATTACGACAGAGGAAGTACACACAATGATGCATTTTAAATTCCACAGCAGTTAGCTTTTATTTTTAATATACGCGGAAATCTTGCATCCAAACTATATACAGTACACGTAATATCAACACAAAGATTGTAGTTTTATATAATATAATATAATGCTTCGGCCTAATTATATTTAAGTATGTAATATCGTCCGAGGATAACTTGTTCGTTGTACAAGAAACATAACTTGCAAATTTAAATTTCGATGATCCAGTGATACCTAACAAAATATCTGCGCGCGATTATTTGCAGAAGACCACATAAATCTGGCTAATGATAGTACATTGTGTTACGTCAATTTAATGTACATCGTGTTCCGGTGACAATGATTGTACATCGATCTTGCACTTCTTGATGGATCGGTAATTTGACCTGAGACACTGAAATAAAAGAGATTGAATTAGTGAGAAATACATTCAAAATATATTTTCCATTTATTATAACATTCATATTTTCATGAGGTATACACATTTTTAAATTAATTTGATACATTTTGTGAAGTGTACATGTTAATAAAACGTTTTTTTTTTTTTTAATAATGATTTGGGAGCGTACGCTCCCCACCGTCCCCAACCCTCAATCGTTAAAGGTCCGCATTTTTTTTAAGACAGTCAAAAATGTACTGAATACAACATTTGTTATTTTTTGTAATAAAACTTAAAAACATTTTAACCAATACTGAGTATACTACAAATACTACAAATACCAAATCTGTGGTCCAACCGGCTCTTCTTCTTCCCCCCGTCAACAGTTTTAGGTACGCCCCTCCCCCTTCCCATACAACAATTTGTCCACTTGGTATGATTAACGTCTTGTTTTCATATCTGAGCATTGTTATTATAGTATACTTAATATATCGAAAGTCGAGTACAATGCAGGAAATTTAAAATATATATATACATATATATATGTACACTGTATTTACCCTGTCT